>NC_068987.1:63734599-63735774 GCF_001194135.2 Octopus bimaculoides | reverse complement strand
ATATATATATATATATATATATATATTACACTATCTAGTTATGTTAGGTGGCGAGATGGCAGAATCATTAGCACGCCAAACAAAATGGTCCGCGGCATTTCGTCCGTCTCTACGCTCAAATTCCGCCGAGGTTGACTACTTTTCACACTCACAGGGTCGATGAAATAAGTACCAGTTTAGCACTGGTGTCGATGTAATGGACGTATTTCCCCCACAAATTGCTGACCTTGTGTCAAAATTTGGATCCAATATTTACTCATGTATATGCCTGCCTGTCTAATTCTCACTTTTTAAGTTTGGGTCTTAGTTTCTTATCAGGCAGGTAGTGCATGAAGACAGTCGGTATTCCTCATAGAAGATGAGAAACGACCAATTTTTATCCCAAGTCATCAAGGACATGGGGAAAGACCACGCTACGAAGCTTTTGAACAAACTCAAGCATCCCCTCTAACTGAACATGCTTTGGTTTTTCTCAGACGAGAAAAATTTCTGCCAGGTTCAAATGGTGAACACACAGAACAACCGTTGGTTTGCTGTGTCCCCAAAACATATACTGAAAGTGAGATAAATCAGACATCACGTCAACATCATGATGTTTGTAGTGGTCACTAGTGATGGCGACGTTACGCCACCATTCATCTTCTCAGACTCAGCACAGAGGCCTGCATTAAGTGCCTGGAGTATGTAGTGCTACCCTGAACCAAGGGAGTGGCTACTGGAAGACTCTATGTCTAGCAACAGGACACTGCACTATGCTACTCAATTTCTGTTATGACAGTCAGATAATTTCTGCGACCATGTCACCCCTAACATCTGACCACCTAACTCCCCACACTTCAAACCCCTTGATTATTATGTGTGGGGCACAGATGAGCTAGAGACCAACAAAACTCTTTGTAACACCAAAGATGAACTGAAGGGAAGGATTATAGCAGCATTCACCAACTTAAACGAGGAGACCGTCTAGAAAAGTTGCAGGGGATTCCGAAGTCGTCTGGAAGTCGTGGTTGTAGCCAAAGGCGATTTTATTGAATAAATTTACTCTTTAGTATTTCAAGATATTTTTATGCAATTCTGGTAAATATATCTGTCAAAATGCAATGTCAATGTTCTTTACATTTTTTCGTAATTTAGACAACAATATATTCACTACCCTGTATATATATATATATATA
>NC_068987.1:63730138-63734527 GCF_001194135.2 Octopus bimaculoides | reverse complement strand
TGTGTGTGTGTGTGTGTGTGTGTGTGTGTGTGTGTGTGTGTGTGTGTGTGTGTGTTCTGTTTGTTCCCCACCACCGCTTGACAACTGATGGTGTCGGTTTGCTTACGTCCCCGTGCATTGACGATTCGTCAAAAGAGACCGATAGAATAAGTATTAGGCTTGAGAAATAAGTTCTGGACCAGATTTATTCAACTAAACCATTCACGGAGGTGCCCCAGCAAGGCCACGGCACAGAAATTGAAACAAGTAAAGGATAAGCGATAAATATATTGAGAATTCTTTCAGTCAATGTTTGATTTTCTTTATGCATGATTAAATATAATAATAGCTCACTGACATATAACAGTGGTTTCTTTTTTTCTCTCTCTGTATGTCTATAGAATTTGAATATGTTCTAGTGTGTTTGCGTTTGTAAAACTAGACGCTAGCAAAGTTGCATGTTTAAGAAGTACATTTCACAACCACCTGGTTCCGGATTCAATCCCGCTGCGCGGCACCTTGGGCAGCTGTCTTATACTTTATCCTTGCGTGATTTATGACATTCAAGTGAAATTTGGTAAGGAAGTTCGCCCTGTGTGTGTGCGTGTGTGTGTGCGTGTGCGTGCGTGCATGTGGTTGTGTGTGTGCGCGCATGTGGTTGTGTGTGTATGTGTATATATATATATATATATATATATATAATATTCATATAATAATGTGTATGTACATATATATATATATATATACATACATATATACATGCATGCATATATGTATATATATATATATATATATATATATATATATATATATATATACACACATACACACACACATACACACGTTTTCTTGCGAATCGTGTTTCATGATCCTACACTCTGCAGCGGTATGAAATTCGAGTGGAATGAGGTCTTTGCATGCATCCCTCTCGTACAGAACATTAAAGAGAATAACTAGGACAGATATGAAAACATCTTTAAGCCTTTCTTTGAAAAAAAAGTCGTAACGAAATGACTTCAGTTTCAATATGTTTTATACTCTCCAACATGTATTGAGTACACTTCATGCATTTCGTAGAGTTCTCACACACACACGTTATGTATCTATCTATATATAAATAGAAAGACAGAACGAACTAAGCGGAGCAGGAGCACACACGAGGACCGAAAGTGTTACTGAAGAGGTCACAAATGTGTGACGAAAGACTTCCGGACAATGGACACTAGTTAAAATAAGAATAGTAATAAACGATTGAAGAACGAATATACACTGCGTGTGTCTATTTGGCAAAAAAAAAAATGACCATTCCGAAATACAACAGTATATATAGCCATCTTTCAATCTATCTGATATATATACGAGTGAGTAGACAAACAAGTTTCAAGCGTGCCGTTCGTCTTTGTCCATTGGAGTCTCCAGTGGCCGAAGACTAGTGATACGCTTGACACTCAGAGCACCAAGGAGCTTGAATGAAGCTGTTTTAATCCATATATATGTGTGCGCGCGCGTGTGTATGTGTAGCATACATTTATATACATACTCACACACATGCCCACACACATACACACACATATAGATAGATAGATAGAGAGAGAGAGAGAGAGAGAGAGAGAGAGAGAGAGAGAGAGAGAGAGAGAGAGAATGAGAGTACTTAGGTATAGATTAATATAGAAAAATGTATTGAGAGCTAGATAGTTTTATTGATAAATATGTAAGTCTATATGTGTAGATACTTTTATCGGCATAGAGAGATACTCAGAATCGCCTTCGACAGGCCAAAATGTACTTTATCTCTTCGATATAAACGGATATGTACCTCACGTTAATAAATAACAAGGCCTGTCTGATTTATTAAACAGTTCACAGCAATTTTTTTTATGGTTGCAGTCCAATGACTAAAACCAGCAAAAGAATAAAAACACACATAGCTATATTATACATATAAACTTTGTTGTCTATGTAATAGAGATGATAACGTGTTGTGAGAGACAGTGTGTGTGTGTGCGTGCGTGCGTCTTTGTGAGTACTTAAATCACGTAGAAAATAATGGTGGAAGAGCGTCACTTAAACGCAACTGCCCTGGATGTTAGAAGAGAACATCTCTTATCTAAATGTTTCGCAGAACATAAAATAAACTAAATACAAATTATAATGGCCTGGCTAATTTAGCTATCTGGAATAATGCTGAAACGGTTTTACGTTACCATTTTTTTGTCCACCAAATAAATTTATGAGGGCGATCTATTAGCATTTTGCTTCACGAATATTTAGTTCAGTCAAGGAAGCTGTATATGCCTCTTAATTCTAATTTGAAAATTAATTTCTTGAAACACATAAAAAAAAAAATTGAAATAACAGAAATAAAGATGTTTTAATGTTTGTCCTTGTTGTCGTTCTTAATGCTTCATGTGACGGCGACCCATGCGAATACCTCATGCGGACGCCGGATATCGTCTGCGTCAATTACTGCGGATGTCGGTCGGTTGGTGTTTCTTAATAATCGGTCACCGAAGCTAGAGTTATATTTCTTTTCCTTATTAATCACACCCAATGTAAAGAATGTCTGTTAAATGCCTATATATTTAACACCTACAGACTATTACATGCATGTCTGTAAAGAGGGACTTAGCTACCAGTCCTATCCAAAGTTTTTTATTAAAAAAAAACAAAAACAAAGAACAAGCATTTTATGTAAATGTCGTCCATAAAAGATTCGCAGTTTAAAGACGATTTATTTACACATATCTCGATGCTTCTACAGTTACTTTCCAAGTGTAAACAAACATATATGTTATGGTTGTTTAGCTCCATTGCCAGCGCTAACGGTATTGTTATTTTCTCCTAGGCCAGCTTTGATTAAACAAGCTTTACTCAAAGTCATTTCAGCCGTAACGATTGTGCCTTTTGCTGTTTAGTTGTTTGTCAGATAAAAAATATATCTAGAATTACATCGTTTTACTCTTTTCTTCAAAGAGAATCTAGTGCTATTTAAGGCAGGTCAAGTCACCAGCACATAATTACACTCTTACTGTATTGTTAAACTACATAGTATCTTTATGATCGTTAATCTTGCTGTTGCTGTTGTAGTTGTCTTTACTTCTTTTATGGTTGTTGTAGAGCTGGTGGTCATATTTTTGTTGTTGCTAATTCTCTTAATGCTATTAGTATTATAGTATTCCTTAGAAAACTGATACTGGCGCAGATAAGTTTTATAATTTTGTAGACAGATGAACGCATATCTACTGAAAAACGATATGAGATGACCCGATAAAGGATTATAGGTCAATAGGGTGTAATTTATTAAAACCCACTTGCAAAAATAAAAATAAATATAAAAGAAACGAAAATAGGTCATGTTATAATCTCCGGCGCATAATAAGATTTACGAAAATAAAATTACGAAATATTTTCAAACAAGTATGCCCATGGAATACCACGAGTAGAAAGAATCGAATATGCTGCTAGGATGGTACGTATTTTTGTGAATATATATGTTTATATGGATGTGTGTGGTAAAAAGCTTGCTTCCCAACCACATGATTCCGGGTCCAGTCCCATTGCGTGAAATCTTGGGAGAGTGCCTTTTACTATAGCCTTGGGCCAACCAAAGCGTTGTGAGTGGGTTTGGTTGACGGAAACAGAAAGAAGCTTGTTGTGTGTAAGTATGTATGAATGTATATGTATATATATATATATATATATGTATATTCTTTTATTCTCTTATTTGTTCCAGTCAACTTAACTGTAGCCATGCTGGAGCACCGCCTTTATTATCATCATCATCATCATCATCATCATCCCTTTATCACAGTTTTTGTTTGAGCTCCTAGAGTCTGGCATGCGTAGCGGACTTACTATCTTCTGCCTACGTTATGCTATTCGCTCTTTTCAGCTAACTAATACTTCACGTATTATTTTGGCCGTGCCAAGGGGGCAAACCTTTTGTAACTGTTCCACTGGGCACTCTATTCCAATTTCCTTTATATTCTTGTTGATGCCTTCTGATACTGTTCCCAAGGATCCAACAATAATTGGCACTATCTTCACATTCTTCATTTTCCACAGCCGGGCTATTCCGTACATTAGAGGGTTGTATCTTATCAATCTTTTCACCCTCTTTCTTGACTATTCGTAGGTCAAATGGGCATCAACTATATAGCATATGTGATGCATCTTGTCCACCACCACTAGGTCCGGCCTGTTATGCTCTAGCACCTCATCTATTTGGATTGGGAAATCCCAGAGTATTGTTATTATTATTATTATTATCATTAGTATTATTATTATTATTATTATTATTATTATTATTATTACTATTATTATTATTATCATTATTATTATTATTATTATTATTATTATTATTATTATTATTATTTTTATTATTATTATTATTATTATTATTATTTCTAC
>NC_068987.1:63724474-63726974 GCF_001194135.2 Octopus bimaculoides | reverse complement strand
TGAACTTGTAGGTGGGGCCCAGTTAGAATTGTCTTCAGGTTGAGCAGACCATCGCACTGAAAAGATCTCTGGATATGGGTTGTTTAAGGATGTTGAACGAAACAGTCATGTTTCCAGAGGTGAAATATCCAAACTCCAAAGAGTTCCTCTCAACACATGGCTATGAAGCTCCTCCACTACTTCTGCTCGTGATCAGAGGCGACGAGCTGGCAGAGTCGTTAGTATACCAGAAGAAATGCTTAACGACATTGCGTCCGTTTTCGGGTTCTGAGTTCAAATTCCGCTCAGGTTGACTTAGTCTTTCATCTCTTTCGGGGTACTCTTCCCACTGAAATTGCTGGCCCTGTATTAGAATTTGAAATCATCATCATTATTATTATTTTAACTATTGGCACCTGAAGTATCGTCAGGCGTTCACGGCCCTCAACTAATCTCGAACAATCCAGTCGGTGGCAGTTCTATACTAGAATATACAAAAATCTGGTGTTGTGAAAGAGTGGTGACGTTCTCGTGTAACTAGCTGGTCTGTTTCGGGCCCCGAACTACCATGGATCACTTGTAGACATACCTATTCTAGCATTTCTACTGAGAAGCTCTACCTGTTCGTGATAAACTCTATAGGCACGAAAGCGCCGCTAGGCCAGACTGCCCAAGGTGTGCGCAGGGGGACGAAACCGTACTGCACACAAATGTAAAGTGTCTGAGCATTGCTAACTTGTGGAGCTATGTTGAAAAACTGGTATCGTATGTAAGACGAATACGATGATCGGCTAAATCCATCGTGAGTATCACCCAACGATCCATCTTTAACAAGTCAGGGCAGACCATATTCCTCTGTCTAGTGGCTATGACCGTGGCGCAATGGCCCAGTGGTTAGGGCAGTGGACTCGCGGTCATAGGATCGCGGTTTCGATTCCCAGACCGGGCGTTGTGAGTGTTTATTGAGCGAAAACACCTAAAGCTCCACGAGGCTCCGGCAAGGGATGGTGGTGAACCCTGCTGTACTCTTCCACCACAACTTTCTCTCACTCTTACTTCCTGTTTCAGTTGTGCCTGTAATTCAAAGGTTCAGCCTTGTCACACTGTGTCACGCTGAATATCCCCGAGAACTACGTTAAGGGTACACGTGACTGTGGAGTGCTCAACCACTTGCACGTTAATTTCACGAGCCGGCTGTTCCGTTGATCGGATCAACTGGAACCATCGTCATCGTAAACGACGGAGTGCCAACAACAACAAGTGGCTATGACCAAAGAGATTGCGGAGTGGGCGAGGCAGAAAGGATTGAAGAAAGACAACTTCTTCGGTCAAGACTTCATTCACTTGTTTAAGTTTCACTTGGAAGGGTGAGTGAAGGTGAAAGAAATGCTACTTCCCGGTGAATTTGTGAAAAGATGGGTAACTGTGACAAAAATGGTTTGGGTCAATGAACCAACATTAAGCATGCGCCTGTTGATTGGAGAATACCAGTTGGGATACGGCTTGTGACTTTGGTCGTTAAGGTAATCTTGTACCTATGGGGTTCCTTGATTGACCTTTGTAAGAGCATGTCCTAAAAAGGGGACTTTATTATTCCTGTTATCAAAAACTATGTATCCTAAGCACGCTTTTATCTCATTGCACCATCTTTTCATGAAACATACCACAAAAATTGTAAACTGTCCTTGTGATGTCCTCCCTCTTCTCTGATCTTGTGACTAATAAAAGAAAATCACTATACCGCGCCGGGCAAAATGTTTAGCAGCGTTTGGTCCGACATTACGTTCTGAGTTCAAATCCCGCCGAGGTCAACTTTACCGTTCATCCTTTCGGGGGTTGATGCAATAAATACCAGTCCAGCAGTAGATCGTTCCCCCAAAATTTCAGGCCATGTTCCTCTTACAGAAATGGTTAATCATCATCATCATCATTGTCATCGTCGTCATCATCGTCATCATCATCATCATCATCATCATCATCATCATCATCATCATCATCATCATCATCATAAGACTAAGATATGATTATTAGATTAGCAGCGATGTTGTCTTACAGTTTGGTGACAAAAATCTCAAACCTCCAATATCTTAGCATTTTTACACTCTCTGCGGTAGCAGTTTGTGTTTTATGCCAGGAGCACCAATTCTCTTCATCTCTCTGACTAGGTTTTGATATTTATTACTTCCGCTTTAGCGAAGTCGGAGTTATTGTTTTCAGTCGTGTTTGCTTGTTTTCTGTGGACAAGATATCTCAAGAACCGCTGGATGGATTCGAATGAAACTATCAGGGATATTTGGCCTCGTGACTGGTACAAACTGATTAGATTTTGGAATCGATCCGGTACGGGACAAGGATTCTAGATTATTTTTTCCTGTTCTTTTTAATTTTTGAGAGCATTCGAGTTGACTTTTAGTATTCTCGTTTGTGAGAGCAGTCGACTTTATATTCCCATTTTAAATACCATCTCTGGCTAATTGTTGAGCTCCCTGGATGCTCTTCTTTTCTTTTTTTTTTTTTTTTT
>NC_068987.1:63721467-63722228 GCF_001194135.2 Octopus bimaculoides | reverse complement strand
ATATATGTATGTATGTATGTATGTATGTATGTATGTGTATATGTTTGTATTATGTATGACCGCAGAAAGCAAAGGGGTGATGAACGGAGAGACTTGCTAGCAAAGGTGCTTCTTGAGTTTTCAACATTTCGTTTCGCCTGTGGCCCCCTCTTTATGAACGTAACGGGGGAAGAATGAAGGAAATATGGAGCCTTACAACGAATGACGTAGAGGTAAAGAAATTAACAGAAGGGAGAGGAAATGAGGTGGAAGTCTTTAATTCTTGAAAATTAAAAATGTTAAGCCATGCGTAAAGCAAAAAAAACCTTAGTTTTAGTGAAAGGCATATGGAGAAGTGTAAAATATCTCTTGTGAGTAACTGATGTTTTGGGGCCCTAAACACTTATTGTGCAGACAGAAATGAATGGTTATGCATGCGCATATGTGTATGTGCGTGCGTGCGTGTGTGTGTGTGTGAGTGAGTGAGTATGTGAGTGAGTGAGTGAGTGAATGAGTGAGCATATATGTATTCGTGCATGTGTTACAACGTGCGTGCTTTTATTAATTTACGTACGTGTATATTTAGCTGTTTTTATGTGTACGCTTTTGTGCACGTACACGTGTTTGTGTGTATGCACGTGTGTGGGTGTCTGTGTGTGTGTGTTTGCGTCCGTGTGTGTGTACATGTGAACAAGTGTATATTTGTGCGTGTGTTATTATTTGAGCATTGTGTGTTTGCCGTGTGTGTGTGTGTGTGTGTGTGTGTGTGTGTGTGTGTGTGT
>NC_068987.1:63717208-63721128 GCF_001194135.2 Octopus bimaculoides | reverse complement strand
ATTCCTCCAAATAATAATGAACAAGTATTATGTACGTGTGACCCTCAGCATTTCATCCCATCTTTATAGTATTTGATTCATCAAATAGTACACCTTAAAAGCAATCGCAACATAATTCAGATTTTCAACGACAATATTTTCGCTCGCCACGCATTGCAAATTGACGAAACAATTGTACGTTTTAGAATGTGAAGCTAGTCCCTATTGTAGTTAACTTTACATTTGTTCCGCGCAAAGGGAAGATGGAATTGTTAAGAAATAATAAAATAAAAGACCACTGCAAAATGTACAATTGTTTTGTCAACTTACAATGCCTGGAGAGGTAAAGCACTGAGTCTGAATTACGTTTCGGTTGCTTTTTAAGCTGTATTATTTGATAAATCAAACACTATAAAATTGATTATTAAGTTACAAATAATTACTAAGATGAACTGATAGGGTCTACAAATGCAATGTCATCCAGCTGTTGGATAGTTACTAGCAAATATATAAACATTCACTCATTCATCCTTTGGAATCGTACAACTCAATAATTTCAAAAATGATACGTCATTATTCTATTAACTGCGAGATATATTTTCCAACAAAGGAGGCCCATGGAATACCAGGAGTTAAGATAACATATTTGCATTATTTGATAATTAGCTTAAGGCGGCGAGCTGGTAGAATCGTTAGCACACCGGACAAAAAAAAAAAAAAAAAAAAAAAAAAAAAAAAGAAGCTTAGTGACATTTCGTCTGTCTTTACGTTCTAAGTTCAAATTCCACTGAGGTCGGCTTTGCCTTTCCTCTTTTTGAGGTTGATGTAATGTGTATTAGCTGAGCACTGAGGTCGATATGATCGACCTCAACCCACTCTCGAAACTGCAAGCCTTATGCCAAAATTTGAAATCATTATTAAATAACTAGCTTCTTTTGGCAAATAAATATCTCTTCCAACAAGGCAGAAATACCTTGGGTTTTTCAAGGTGATGAGAAGTAAGGTATATTTACAAATATGTTTTCTCAGAGGTTGATATTACCTGGAGAAAAGCATTAAACTGCATCAGGTAGGGATTCTCTTACACGGGAGTATAGGAGCTTTAGGGATTGTGGACGTAGCCCTTAATCAGCACTACCACCAAGTCCGTTCTGGCTCGATATTGTAGTATCTGTGCAGGGTCTCGCTTATAGCTCAAATAGCTGAAAATGATCCTATGGCTAAAAAAACAGAACTTGGGAGACGGTTGATACCGAGACATGTGTCACACAGGCCCACCGGTGTATATGCATGTCTTGGTGTCACGTGGATCAGTCTTCTGTCTTGAAGTTAAATGAGCCTTATGCTTGAAGAACAAGCTGTGGGAGCCGGAAACAAGATGAGTTAACTATTAATAAACCAACAAAAGGCAACGAGAAACCGCTGTATCATGCATAAGAGAAATCTCGAATCTTCAGATTTTGACCTGGACCGTCGAGGATTCTAGACATGGTACATGAAGGAATAACAACCTTAATTTACTAAGGTAAATGACGTGAAAGAGTTTATAGAGAAGAGAACTTAAACTATCTTCTTTAAATATTACCTTCTCCGATATTCTAATTCTAGTCAAGTGTTTATATGTTCTTTTATTCAAAAACTGACCTGATAAATAAATGTAAGCTACCAGTCCTTCATTTCTGCGGAATTTCCTTCAGCCCCTGCGGAATTTCCGGATAAGACGTCGAGGAAGGAAACTAGGGACTATTAGTTCTTTAGTTTTGCACCCTATCCTTCCTGCCAACTCGTCACTCTTCCTCTGGTATAGATAACATATAGGTTCTACTCTAAAAGACTCTGGAGTACGATTTCAATACTTCCGATTAAATTGTCGATTCTGTACGATTTCAAAACATCCGATTAAATTGGCTTCAGTATAAGCATTGTTGTTGTTTTTGTAATTATTACTATTGTATTAAATCCACATCAGGTCTGTTTGAGTAAAATTATGATGAAAGATGTTCCATTCAGACCAGATCAATTTGGTCACTTTTAATGCTTTATTTCTCCAGAATTATATTACACTATGAGTCCTTCCTCTTTTGATGATGTGGAGAGAGATATGAGGGACATCTGAATGTTATTTATAGTAGATCGAGCGATCACGCTAAAGCTGCTTGTTGACTTGGAAACAAGCTTTTTTCTATCAATTCAGAACAGAAAGAGAACGTATACGACTTTTGGTTTGACGGTCTACAGGTTCGGCGTCCCAACTACCCTATGATACTGCTGTAGGAATAATGACAATAATATTATAGACACAAGGCCGGAAATTTGGGGTGAGGGGGCATGGACGCTTACATAGATTCCGATGGGATCAAAGGCAAAGTCAACCTCGACAGAATTTGAACTCAGAACGTAAGGACGGACGAAATGCCGTTAAGCGTTTTGCTCGGCGTGCTAATGATTCTGCCAGCTCACCGCCTTTCAACATCTCTTAACCTTCACTTGTCCTAGAGTGCTAGGTGTGTCCCGGCAAGTGATTGCATCAAATATACAGATTAGCAGTTTCGGGAAAGGGCTAAGTCGGTTACATCGACTCCAGTGCTCTGTTGATAATTATTTTATCAACCCCGAAAGGATGAAAGGCAAAGATGATCTCAGCAGAATTTGAATTCAGAATGTAAAGAATCAGAACAAATACTGCGAAAAATTTTGCCCACATTCTTGCTTTTTTGCCAATCCACCACGTTAATAACTGCTGGTAACCTAAGTACAAAACCAGAACTTGGTGATCGGAGGAATTAGACGATTAAGTAAACTAGTGCTATATTTTATCCAGTCGGTGAGTTCAAGTACCGCCGAGGTCGACTTTGCGTTTCTCCCTTCAAAGGGTCGGTATAATAAGTACCAGTCGAGTACAGAGATCTGTGTAATCAACTTCTCCTTGTTACCAATATTGCTAGTCTTGTACTAAAATTAGAAGGAATATTTTATCTACCTGAAAAGAAAATGTTAAGTTCACCTGGACGAGATTTCAATTCAGAATCTAAAGATCCGGAATAAACATCGAATAGCATTTTTCCCGATGAAAGTACTTTTCGAACCTAAAATATTATATTTATAGTAAGGTGGAACGTTCACGCTTAAGCTGGCTTGTTGCCTTGGAAATATGTTTTGCATTTTTTCTATCAATTCAGAGGAAAAAGAGAACGGGGCTTTTGGGGTTTCTTTGTGGTAAACTGAAACTAAATTATGCAGCATATTAGGTCTGATGCTCTACAGGTTATTTAGCGTGGCATTTTGCCCGAAGCTCTAACGATTCTCTCGATTCATTAATTTCTTACTTAAGCAGATCAGAAAAATACACAAAAGAGCTCTAACCGATTTAATCGACCCCAATATTTTAACAGATACAATATTTTATCAACCCCGGAAGTATGAATGGCAAAGTTGACATCGGCGGGACTAAGGATTTCTAATATAGGCTCAATGCTACATATTTTCGAGAAAGGTGTAGACAAATTAATTGACCCTGTGCGATTAATACTAATGTTATCCTCTGAGAAATAATAAAAGACGATATGGGTTTGACTTATGAGCAACCTGTACATATAAGTATGCATGTATCTGTAACAGCGTGCAATTTTATCTCTACTACATTTGTATGTAAGTGTGCATGTGGTAGGTCTGTTGGTTTAGATAAAAACAAAGTACAGCTGAAAGTATTTCAGTGTTGCTGCGAAGATAAGTCAAGTGCATTCAACTCACCTCCCTGCAACCTCCACGCTTAAGTTTCACATTATGCCTATCTGTCCATTTCTCACCCTTTCACACATGATGTCTATCTGTCCGTTTCTCACTCTTTCAAACTATATCTGCATTTCAGTTTTGCTATCTCCCTATGTCACTCTATCTCTCTATCCGCGCGAGTCTGTGTGTATATATATATATATATATAT
>NC_068987.1:63709519-63714519 GCF_001194135.2 Octopus bimaculoides | reverse complement strand
ACCTGGCTTGACGCAAGCTTGTCTCTCTTTGTCTCTCTTTTTGTCTCTCTCTCTCCCTCTCCCGTCCCTCTCTCTCTCTATCTATCTATCAGAGACTGCCGATCGCCTTGGCTGCTTCTAAGTCAGCCTGTCAGATGCTATTTATGTTTATCATTGTTGTTCTTGCTGCAGTTGTTCAACCAAAAGTCATATTTAACTAGACACACCAATAACTAAAGGCATCCCATACCTTTAGGGGGTATCTAAGGTTAGAGTTATCAAATGATTCATTTCCTTTATTTATAATGTTATTTAAGTAATGTGATTTAAGGGACAGTTGACTGTCAAATTTTAGCATTTCCTGTGATCACGCAGATAGTTTTTATATATATTTTTACACACACACACACACACAAACATGCACACACAGTAACACATACACACACATAGTGGGGCATTTTTACTGCATTTTTTTACTTTGAGTAAAAATGATTTTTTTTACAAATGTTCGCTACCTACAAAAAAATATACCAGGTAAGCATACGACCTTCTCTAAATGCATTAAAAGCACAAAAATATATTCAGAACACTATTTCAGAAAATTATCTCCGTTCTCTTTGTACATATAAAAGAGAAATTTAGTTGAGACAAAATAAATAACGCAAGACAAGGTAAATTTGCTTCTTCAATCCTCAAGGATACAACAGTATCCATCTACTGACATCAGAAAAATCAGCAATGCAGTTAAACTTTAAAATATCATGGTTAAATTGGAACAGGATCATGGGAAAATGGCACATGTTATGATATTCGACTAGATCTAAAAATTTGGCATAAAATATTCTCTATAGTTTCTTCGCGATCCGCTGGAGTGGCTCTCTTCTTGATATATTTACGTACCATACAGTTAAAGAGAAGAAATTATTGAAATTAGTTATTATTTCTTTTGCCTCCATTTAGACATCGTTTTATTGAAAATTGAGAATTATCAAATTAGTCTGAGAAAAACTGAAATGACAGAAAAGAATATTGATTGTTAAGCATTAAAAAATTATCCGGATATTCTATTAGCAAACTTAATTACAATCGGGTTAAAGTTGAGGAAATATTTCTTGAAAAAATACTTGTCACATGACTATGTTTCGAACTCCCTCAACTTCAACAGCAACAACTATGCTGACCAATATTTACTCCCAAAGATGGTGCAACATATACACCTGTATATATAAATATAAATACACGCCTATAGAGAGAGAACTAAAAAGCAACAACTCATCAGTGGCTGAGAAGATCAGGACTGTAAGCAGAGATTGAAGGTTTCATATTGGCTGCCCAAGATCAAAGTTTGGTCACAAAAGACTATCAGGCTAACGTTCTTCAAAACGGTTCTGACCCTAAGTGCAGATTCTGCGACACATTTGACGAGACGATAGGCCATCTTGTCTCAGGATGGCTTGTGCTGACACAAAATGAATACAAAAATCGCCACGATAGGGTAGGACAGTATTTACATAGGAAAATATGTAAACACTACAAAATCGGCACTCCTGTTTAATGGTACGAACATCACCCTGAGCCAGTCGTTGATGGTAAAAATGTCACTATCCTCTAGGCTTTTCCAGTCTACACTGATAGAACGATCCAGGCTAATCGACTAGACATATAAATAGAGGTAGTCTGGCCGTGGTAGGAGTGTTGAGTAGCAGTCGAGTAGCTGTTGAGCAGCAGTCGAGTAGCTGTTGAGCAGCAGTCGAGTAGCTGTTGAGCAGCAGTCGAGTAGCAGTTGTGTAGCGGTTGAGTAGAGATCAACCGAAGGTACTAGATAGCAATAGCGTTAAGACATAACAATATGTATATGTATATATATATTTATGAAGATAACTGACACTCCGTCGGTTACGACGACGAGCGTTCCAGTTGATTCGATCATGGGAACGGTCTGCTCGTGAAATCTGAGCACTCCACAGATACGTATAGCCTTAACGTAGTTCTTAGGGAGATTCGGCCTGACGCAGAGTGTGACAAGACTGGCCCTTTCAAATACAGGTTCGTTCCTCGCTAAAGGACACAACGCGTCGTCGGGAATTGAACTCTTACGATTGTGAGCCGAATACCTAAACCAGTAAGTCACGTGCCTTCATACATACATACATACATACATACATACTTACATACATACATACACACATACATACATACATACACACACAAACACACACACACACACACACACACACACACACACACACACACACACACACACACACACACAAACACTCTGAACCACGCTAATAGCTTAGGACTGAAAGTGTTCGATTTTCTGTGAATCGATTTTGATAAAACTTTTCCCAGTGGCAACACCTTTGTTATGTTTTCATTATTCTGCATAACGTTCTTTCTTCTTTATTTCTGGTTCTTCAGGTTTGGCATAAATCCCACCCAAAATGAAGGGGAATGATACATATTAAGCATACATTGAGCATATATTTAAAAGAAAACCATAATAATATAACATTTATTGACATAATGAATTATTTAGCCACATGAACAAGGAAAAAACGATCCGATTCTGGGACCTCCAAGCTAGAGATTTAAGGAATATTGGCCGCAAGTTATGTGGGAAACCTGGACAAACAAGCAAAGCCATTTTTACTACCTCCGGACTTCCTTATGTATCGAAAACCACAAGAAATCGTATCCTCGGGGCCATGGCTTCCGTGCGAGACTCTCCGAAACTGCCTTCTCACAGGAGTTTGAGGCTTCAATTAGCCCAAAAGTACATTACGCTAAACATGAGTTGTGTTCTGTTCACTGACGAAACCAGAGCGACCCTTGACGGACCTGACGTTTGGGCAAATGGTTGGGTCTATTTTGGAGATGAGCGTCACCAACGTTTACGACGTCAACAACAGGGTGGAGGAGTTATGTTGTGGGCTGGTATCATTAGAGACAGACATGTTGGCCCAGTCAGGATGCCTGAAGAGATTAAAGTGACTGCAGCTGCCTACTGCAATCTCCTGAAGGAGGTCTTGGATCCCTGGCTAGATGACATACTGCTGTTACTTCTAAGGAATCTCGTATTCATGCATGACAATGCTCCCTCCCACTCTGCTAGGACCACCGAAACATTCATAGGGTCTTACGGCATACAAGTGAAAGGTTGATGGTGTGGCGGCTAGCATATCCGGATCTAAACCCTATCGAAAATCTTTGGTCGGTCATTAAACAAGATGTTTACCTTTGTGGACGCCAATTTATGTCGGAAGATCTTATGGGCGACCATCAAAGCTGCAGTAAAGGTAGTCCAACCTGCTACTATTTAGAAATTAACAGATTCTATGACTAATAGGGTTTTTGAAGTTATCCGTCGAAATGGCCCTCATGTGGTTAAATAATTCATTATGTCAATAAATGTTCTAATATTATTCTGGTTTTCTGTTAAATATATATTCAATGTATGCTTAATACGTATCATTACCATATCATTATTTCTGAAAATAAATGTCTAGATGAGTTATTTTCATTTAAAAGCTATTAGTGTGGTTCAACCCCAAACTGAAGAATCTGAAAAAAAAAATAATATATGTATGTATGTATGCGTGTGTATGCATGTATATATGTGTGTGTGTGTGTGTGTGTATGTATATATATATGTATGTTTGTATGTATTTGTGTCCTATGAGGATGAGATAGAGTGAGCGGTTGAGATAACTTGTAATCAGTTTGACATACATTAGATTTTGTATGATAGTGTTGATCAGAGCTGACAGTAGATAATGAACTCTGACCTTCTTCTTATTTTATATTATAGGTCATGCTCTGTTTCGTGAGTGTGGGGCGGAGGGACTTGGGATTTTTAAAGCTTATTTTGTTTTGTTTTTGGTTTGTTTTTGGTTTGTTTTTGTGCTTACTAGATTATTGTGACCGACTCGTCACCATCATCAACGCTGTCATCATCAGTTCTATTGATCATCATCATCATCATCATCATCATCATCATCGTCGTCGTCGTCGTCGTCGTCATCATCGTTACCGCTACCGCTAACACTATCGTCATTACTACCACCGTTTCTATTATCATCATCATCATCATCATCATCACCGCAAATAACAACATCATCATCATTTACTTTACCACCACCCTCACTACCACAAACATCGCACCGCAACCACCATCATCACCACCATCATAACCGTCATCACCTTCACCACCACCACCAACAACAACAACAACATCCTCATGATTACCACCACTGCTACCATTATCATCATTCTTACTCCCCCCACCACCACCACCCGTCACCGCTTAACCCCCATCACCATCACCATCACTATCACTCCTATCAGCACCAACCTTTATAACCACCACAACCACCACCACCACCACCACCACCACCGCCACTATCATCATCATCACCATCATTAATGCCGTCGCTAAATTGGAACCCCCGTCATCCATTGTCATCGTCGTAGCCGTGTTTGATACATTATTGTCATAAACGTCGGCATCCTACTCGTCATCATCTTCGTAGCCATTTACACTATCATCCTTTTCTTGATCATCCAGATCCCCCTCTACTTCCTCATCTTTATTACATTCATTGTTTTCTTCTTTTTCCTTTCCCCCTCTTCCACCTTCATCATCATCATCATCATCATCATCAACAGCAATCTGCCATCGTAATCACAGACCTTATCATCAACTATTTTCCCATCCTCTTCCTTCTCAGAACCACCAACAACATCATCCTCACCATTATTATCGTCGTCATCGTTGTCTTCATTGTCGTTTTGGCTCTTGCGATCATGTCCAGTTGCGATAAACAGTTCATTATCCTGATCTAGGGATCTTGAGATTGTGCAAATATTTCTTCACACATTTCAAAGACCGTATTCGTGTATGTTCGGTTGACGGGTACATTATTAATAACAAGCGATGCGTCTTACGAAACAGAGAAAATAGGACAGAATCTGTTAATTTTGGTAATATAAATATATATATATATATATATATATATATA
>NC_068987.1:63703059-63708728 GCF_001194135.2 Octopus bimaculoides | reverse complement strand
TATATATAGCAGTAGGGAACAGCAGATTAAATAAGGAGATAATCGACCGGTTATGGAAGGTGAACAGAAAGGTATTGCAGCGGAGCTCAAAAAATACGTTGCACGCATACTGAAGGATGCTCTGAAATACGAGGACCGAATGCAGTTAGACATGTTCGGGATGTTTAATCGAGGTATAGCTACAAATCTGCGCATCTGGAGCGCGCTATCCGATTCCAGAAATGTGTGGTTTGGATGCCTCGCCGAACGGTTGGTAAAGAGCAATAAAATGGAGTTGACTGGTTTCAATAATTATCAAAACGGCTTGCCCCTACTACACACACAAACTCTCAGCCAAAGGTGTGATATTCTACGATTGCCGGAACTTGATGTCAAATATTATTGTTATTTGTTATATTTGTTCGTTAATGTCTTGGCAGTTAATTATTGCAAATTGCATACTGGGAGCACCCCAAGTCGTATGATACTCTAGGATGGCAAGACTGTTGAGAAGGTATTCTAACAAGGGTGACACAGGCCCATAATTCTGCTCAATACATAATTAAAGACCTTTTTAAACGTGCTCACCAAGTGGTCGGTGCACATTGTCAATATGTTTAAACGAAGAATCACAAAAAATGTACAACTCTCGACAGATCTATGCACAACCTCCAAAGTTTATGGTAAGGTACTCCTTAGCTAGATCGACACCCGGTTAAACTGTTTGGTGTCTGGTTCGGAAGAAAGCCGTATGTGATAAAAGGTTGGTAAAATGCGGAAACCAGGTAACCAGTCTCATTTAAAATTTGAATGAAAAGTAACCTCTCCTAAATGGTCCGACGAAGGTAGCAAACATCTATATCGCTTTACCGTTGTACTAGTGCGTGATCGTGGTACCTTGCCTCAAGAAACAACTAATAGATTACAGTGTATGTACTTAGTTCTTGTGGAGGAGACATAGTCTGCAGGTCAGGACATAGTTTTATCTGCGACCAAAGCTCTCTACAAGTGTGTGTTTAGATGCCCAGAAAACGATGCTCAAGTAGGATGAAACAACTGCAGAAAATGTTAGATGACGACGATTGGAATGGGGTAGCTGAATGATATGCTTTTGGGTTTTTTTCCATAGCTTTTAATGAAATCTGCTTCAAGCACGGGAAAAGATTTGACTTTCGGCATCTGGCGTTTGAAATGGCACCAAGTTCTCTCTGAACTCTAACTCCTGGATGACTCTCTTGGTGAAAAATTATTTCTCGCATTCTGTTGACTGATAAAGGTGGATATGAGCTATTCTTCTCGCCTTTTCGCAGCGCTCCAACGTGAGTTGAGTTAGGCCATCGAGATAGGCACTCCCTCTTTCCAAATGCTCGACCTGATCAGTTAAGCCGTTGGGATAATGCAAACATCTGCTTCGAATCTAGTTGTGCGTGCTCCTCTTGATTCATGGAAGATGAATATATGGCAATTTTGCTATGTTGCCTCTTCCACCGAAGGCCATCGAACGGGGTTCTTTTCCCTTCTGTCTTGGAGCACGTGCCTTAGTTTTGGCAACGCAGCCGTCGTGTTTTGTGTTAAATAAATGGTTAAGGGACATTCTCAACACTACCACGTCGGTCGCGATGGCTTATTAATTATCCCTCTAATCTATTGTTCTCTATCACCATTTCTTTTCTAAAACATACCGATTCCACTCTGTTCACTCTCGTGCACTCCACCACAACAGTTGTTAACGATTGTTCCTGTCAACCGTTGTGAATCTAAAATCTTAATTCAGTTCTGTAGAGCTATAATCACGGGCGAGTGGTGGCCGACCAAACTTTTCTTCATACTCGTTATTGTTGCTACCTCTATATCAATTCTGATATAGGAAGCTTATATCCAAAGGCGATACGGCCACAACCATACACTGTATTTAGAGACATGTATGAAAACATTACCTAAAATGTCCTTCCTACTGCAAGACAGTGGAATGCAGTTTCAAGGAAATTTGGTTGCTATAATGGAGGCGTGTGGTTAAGTGTTCAGTGTGTTGCGATCGTGATCGTAAGATTGTGGTTTCGATTCCTGGGTCGAGCTATGCGTTTTGTTCTTGAGCAAAATACTTCCTTTTATGGTGCCCCACTCTACTCAGCCCCATTCTACTCACCCGTCCAGTGAAGAATATATACGCCACAGAATCCAGGAAATCGGCCTTATGAGCTTATCGCTTGGGAAAGATCTTCGATGTCTTGTATTTTTTTTATTAGCAGGTCCAGAAGTAGCGTAATGGAGGTTCTCTTGTTGGATCCAATTTATTTAATTGCCTTTTGTATTTGGGGGGTTGGGTCGAAGAAATAACTACCAGTAGGGCACCGGGGTCGGTGTAATCGATTAGCTCCCTTCCGCAAAAATTCAAGTTTTGTGCCGACTGTAGAAAGTAACTGGTGACAATACGAGGAACCGAGCAAAACATCTCAACGATTCTCTTGCAACGTTCGTACGAAATTCTTCAAACATTTTTTTGTTATGTATGTTCACGTTGTTGTTGCTGCTGTTCCTACTTCCTGTGCCCCTTCTGCTCTTTCTGCTGCTGTTTAGCCCCAATTTAGTCCTGTTCAAAAATAAATATTTGATGATGAAGTTCAAAGCTCTCACTCTGAGCATCAAAGGAGAGATCGTAGCTAGAATATGTTTAATCACAATCCTATGATTAAAGACATTCCGTCTACGATCCATCCTTTCATCCTCAGGCAATGTGCTGTGAACTTCATCATCAAATATTATTTTCTCAGACCATACGAAGTAGTTTGAAGAAGGCTGGCTATTATTTCTTGTAGCTGGAGCGACCACATAGAGACTCCATTTATTGTGTATAGAGGTATATGTATATTTTTCCCACGATTGCAAGTAATTATTCTATAGACTTGATACTTCATTTTAATTCCTTGTTAGTTATGTAGCTATTGTTGTAGTCTTCGTTCTTCTTTTACTTGTTGCTTCCTTGCTTTTATTTTTATTTCCATGGTGATTATCGCTGTTGTTGTTATTATTATTATTGTTATTGTTGTTAGTTTTGGCTATAATAAGAAACCTGTAACTCAAGTATTTGGTAACACTGTAATATCACGTCAGGAAACATCCCATAAGCAGTCAAGTGAGCACTTTTTTAAAGATATATGTATATTTATAATCACACACACACACACACACACACACTCTCTCTCTCTCTCTCTCTCTCTCTCTCTCCCTCTCTCAATTATGCACATAATTATACAAATACACACACACATACACATATTCACACAGAAACACAAGCATATAAACATACACGCACACACACGTGTGTGTGTGTGTGTGTGCTTGTGTATGCGTGCGCCTGTGTTGTTTAAGTGTGTATTTATGCTCACTACTTGTAATTGAGACAGCAATACTTCTTGTATTTCTAGGTCCAGATGTATTTTTACACTAATGGAGAAAAATAAACACCTTAAGAAGTTGATTCGACTTAATTATCAAATCCTCTTCACTGTGTATGTACACACACTCACACACACACACACATACACATCCACTTACTTACACATACACATATGCGCATGCACACAGATATATATATATATATATATATATATACAGAGAGAGAGAGAGAGAGAGAGAGAGAGAGAGCGAGAGAGAGAGAGCGAGAGAGAGAGAGAGAGAGCGAAAGAGACAGAGAGACACAGAGAGAGAGATAGAGAGACACAGAGAGAGAGATAGAGAGAGAGAGTGAGAGATTCAGGCCTGGCGATTTACTGAGGCTCGCGTCGCACCGAAGTGATTTCGGGTATAGTCTCACTACATGGCATTTTGGGTAATTATCTTTCTACTACTGCTTCGGGTCTACCAATGACTTGTCAATGAATTTGGTAGACAGAAACCCGTTACGTGCATGTGCTTGTGTGTGTGGGTGTATGTATGAACGCGTGTGTCTGTTTATGCGTGAGCGTCTTTGTATTTGATACCCGCTGTTTTGTAACAGGTGTTGGTTTGTTTACCTCCTCCGTAATTTTACGGTTCGGCCTAAGAACAGGATAGAATACATCCCCGACTAAAAAAAATGAATACTCAAAATGATTTCATCGACTAAACACTGCAAGGCAGTGCACCAGCATTACCGTAGTCCAATGACACTTCGAAAAACAAAAAAGAATAAAACAAAATAGTAGAAGACATTCATGACCTAGGTAATTTGCATAACTGTAACGAAAGTGAGCTGCGCCGAGGTATGCATATGAACGTGCCTTTGTTCTAGTGTTTTGTCTACTGAGGTTAAAACAGAACAATTGCTATACAAATGACACCTATTGAAGCGCAGAAACACGCGTTTACAGGTAATGCCTTGTTCTTGATGACACTTCACTTCTGGAAAATTCTTCATACTTGACATTACGTGTCTCCCGTGTTGTTTGTAGCTGCTCACAAATGTTTGGAAGTGGAGGTAACGTCAATAAAACGGGAATGTAAGTTGTATGTTATTCAATTTATCTTTAACTGTCCTTTCTTGTTCAAATAAATGCTATTGGTCACTCTAATCTATTTTTCTTAGAGCATCATCTTTTTCATTTATAGGCGTGGTTGTGTGGCAAGGAGTTAGCAGAAACGTTGTGTGGCAAGGAGTTGGCGAGTTGGCAGAAACGTTAGCACGCCGGGCGAAATGCTTAGCGGTATTTCGTCTGCCGTTATGTTCTGAGTTCAAATTCCGCCCGTGGTCGACTTTGCCTTTCACCCTTTCGGGGTCGATAAATTAAGTACCAGTTACGCACTGGGGTCGATGTAATCGACTTAATCCCTCTGTCTGTCCTTGTTTGTCCCCTCTATGTTTAGCCCCTTGTGGGCAATAAAGAAATAAGGAGTAAACTTCCCAATCACATAGTTCTGGGTTCAGTCCCACTGCGTGGCAACTTGAGCAAGTATCTTCTGCTGTAGCCTCGTGATAACCAAAGTTTTGTGAGTGGATTTGGTGGATGGAAACTGAGACAAGCCAGTCATATGTGTGTGCATGTGTGTGTGTGTGTGTGCGTGCGTGATGTGTGTGTGTGTGTGTGTGTATACTCTCTCTCTTTTACTCTCTTTTACTCTCTTTTACTTGTTTCAGTCATTTGACTGCGACCATGCTGGAGCACCACATTTAGTAGAGCAAATCGACCCCAAGACTTATTGTTTGGAAGCCTAGTGCTTATTCTATAGGTCTTTTTTGCCGAACCGCTAAGTTACGGGGACGTAAAGACACCACCTTCGATTGTCAAGCGATGTTGGGGGGACAAACACCAAATCCACTCACAAGGCTTTGGTCGGCTCGAGGCTATAGTAGAAGACACTTGACCAATGTGCCAGGCAGTGGGACTGAACCCTGAACCATGTGGTTAGTAAGCAAGCTACTTACCACACAGCCACTCCTGCGCCGTATGTCCGTATATGTGATTCTGCCGCCCCACCGCTTAACAACCTTTGTTGATGTGTTTATGTACCCATAACCTAGCGGTTCAGCAAAAGACACCGATAGAACAACTACCAGGCTTAGAGAAATGAAGTACTGGAGTCGATTCATTTGACTAAAAGTTCTTGAAGGCGGTGCCCCAGTATGGCCGCAGTCTGATCACTGAAGCAAACAAAAAAAAAGTTAAAAGATATATACAGAGACACACAGAAACACACACATAATATGCATATAT
>NC_068987.1:63698600-63702531 GCF_001194135.2 Octopus bimaculoides | reverse complement strand
TATATACATGCGTATACATATTTGGTGGATGGAAATTGAGACAAGCCAGTCATATGTGTGTGCATGTGTACTGGGTCATCCCATAAATAATGCGGTTTTTTCAATTGCACGAACTAAAAGTCAGAGGGAAACGGTATAAACTACCTGCGCCAACTTGCTATAAAAGCAGGTAGTAATTTTACCTTGACTTATTCTTATTGCGAGTTTTTAAGTGTGCAGTTCGATTTTAAGTTATTTTCTCAAAGGTATAATGGAAGTGACAAAGGAACATATTCAGCATATTTTGTTTTATGAGTTCAATAAAAGCAGCAACGCAACGAAAAATGCGATGAATATTAATGTAGTATATGGGGATCGGACAATAAGCCAGCGTCAACGGTGGTTCCAGAAATTCTGAGCCGGAAACCACAGGCTAGAAGACGAGCCTCGTCCTGGAAGATTTGTAGAGCTCAACCAGGACGTCCTGCAAACCCTGGTGGAAGAAAATCTCATCGTAACTCTTGAGGAACTAGCAAAGAAGCTTGGATTTGGTCACTCAACCATTCATCAACACCTGTGTCATCGAAAAAGTCAGCAAATTGGGTTAATGGGTTCCTCACAAACGTTCTGAGTCTAATCGCGCGAAGAGAGTGACTGTGCTCTTTTGTGCTGTCACGTCTCACGAATGAACCTCTTTTTTTTTTAACCAAATAGTGACTGGTGACGAGAAATGGGTTCTCTATAAAAATGTCAAGCGGCGATGACAGTGGGTAGGGAAAGGAGAAACACTGGCACCCCAGGTTAAAGAAGGTATTCATCCGTTATCTGTTTGGTGGGATATGAAATGTATAGTCCACTTTGAACTTTTAACCCAAACCAAACGATAACAAAGGGGGTCTACTTCGAGCAGCTTGAGCGGCCTAAATCAGCGCTGGAAGAAAAACGACCATTTTTGCTTTCAAGACAAAAGGTATTCTTTCATCCAGATAATGCTCAGCCACATACAGCGAGGACAGCATTCCAAAGGCTGGAGCTGTTTGAAAAAGAAATGATGCCCGACCCATCATATTCGCCGGACATTGCTCCATTTGATTATCATTTATTCCGCAGTCTTCAAAATCATTTGGACAGAAAAAATATGAATACTGTAGACGAGGTCAGAACAGTACTGGAGGAGTATCTTTTGTCACGGACAAGTGAATTTTTGAAGAGGGTCCTTGCAAATCTACCAGATGTATGGAAGAGCATTGTAGAAAATGGAGATTATATTTCAGATTAAAAAAGAAATTTATCTTAATTTTGAAAAATAGAAGTATAAAAAAAACGCATTATTTATGGGGTGATCCCATACACACACACACATATATATATATTATTGGCGTCATCCCATAAATAATGCGTTTTTATACTTTTATCTATATATATATGTGCGTGTGTGTGTGTGTGTGTGTGTGTGTGTCTCCCTACACATGCAGATGTGTGTGTGTGTGTGTGTATGTAAGAGAGAGTGTGTGTGTGTGTGTAACAAATCTGCCGTTTAAGTGATTACTAGCTTCATATATTTAATCCAGTAAATTCTGAAACCACTAAATTCCGGATCAACCTGGTGATAATAATGAACTGCAGTCTTGATTTTGGTCCAGTTACAAATAAGGCTTTTACAAAATATGAATTGTATGAAAATAAGAGATAATCAAACGAGACTTGGTCCCAAACCATACAATGGGGAAACCCTAAACAACTGGGAATGAAATCGGAGATCACATCGATTTACTGAAGAACTTAAAAGTACACTAAATAAAGACCAAATGAAGTATGTGTAAATAGCTACATAGACGTATATGTGTATGTGTGTTTGTTGTATGTGTGTATGTGTGTTTGTTGTATGTGTGTATGTGTGTTTGTTGTATGTGTGTTTGTTGTATGTGTGTTTGTGTTACAATTTGTTGGTGTATTACATTTAATTTTGTGATACAAATCATAAAATGGGATATATTATTGTTCAAGGTATACAAACATTGCTTGAGGAAGCATGACTTTCTTCAGGAGGATCTTCAGTTGCTTGAAAATAAACTCAAATTTTATTGCTATGACCCATAAATACACTTGCAGTGCGTTATCATCGGTTAGGCATCAGAGATTTTGGCTTACTCATTGAAATTGCTGCGAAAAATTTGGGCATATGTCCGCAGAAAGAAATTTGTTACCCCTATCTTGCAGTAGAGTGGCTAGAAATGTGGAGTTTCTCTGTAATGCATAACTTCCGCGAACTGGGTGCTAATAACCAGCCATTACGCATAGCTATAACAAAAATTATTCCAATATAGAAATGAAACCGGTATGGAATAATGTATTTTGGAATATCTTTTATCTTTTACTTGTTTCAATCATTTGACTGCGGCCATGCTGAGGCACCACCTTGAAGGGTTTTAGTCGAATGAATCGACCCAGAACTTATTTTTTTTAAACTTAGTACGTATTCTATTGAACTCTCTTGCTGAACCGCTAATTTATAGGGACGTAAATATACAAGTACTGGTTGTCATGCGGTGGGTGGGGGACAAACACATAGATACATGCATATATATACGAGGGGCTTCTTTCAGTTTCTGTCAATCAAATCCACTCATAAGATTTGGTTGGTCAGAGACTATATAGTAGAAGACACAAAACATAAAAGATATATAAGTAAATACTAATATACGCAATTTACTAAGCTCAAGAACTTCAAGAAACCAGGCAAGTAGAAGGAATATATTCTTTCTCGGAATGTTTAATTTTTAATAACCAGCAACCAGTAGAAATAACTCCGATCTTATCAGCTAATTTAAATTTTAGTAAAAGAAAGACAATCTGTTGAGGAATTGATCTTGTTTTTAAGGCAACTTGTGACCGCAACGGGATAGATCAATCTTGCTATGTCCCATCAGCGAGGCATGATCATTGAAGACGTTTATAAACAGAAACAGAGGAATTGTAGTTAAAGAGGTGGGGAAATAACACTCATAGTTAGGAATATGAATAATAAGGCGGAGGAGCAGTATTTTAGTGAAGAGTATTTTAATGAAGAGCTCGTGATGGTATGTACACATACGATAGGATTTCACTTATATAGTTTGGTGAGCTAAGAATGGTTTGATTACTATAGATTATCCTAACAATTATAAAGCAAAACTCCCAGCCGGGATACTTCAAATATGGAAGCAGAAATATCAAACAGGGAAGAAAACTCCAATAAAATCAGCTAATTTGAATATACAGAAAATAAAGACAATGTGATTAACCAGTGGGCTTAGTGCATTTTGCACCAAAAGCCAATATGGGGGTTTCTCTCATGGTATCTACCACAGTAAAGTTTGTTATAACCGAACATCCACGTTTAAGTGGAGATGAATGGAACAAGATATTTTGGCCCACGGCTTACCGAGTAAAGAAGATCAGTATTTATATTCAGAACATACGGAATAGAAAGCTGGATACTGAAAAACCACTTAATCCATAATTACTTATTTATGACACACAACTGATGTGTCAACGATATATTTAGGTCGACTAAATTTAGTAAAAGTCTTTGAATACATCTCTCTTTTCTCTTTTGCTCTCTTTTACTTGTTTCGGTCATTTGACTGCGGCCATGCTGGAGCACCGCCTTTTGTCGAGAAAATCGACCCCAAGACTCTTTTGCCGAACGCTAAGTTGCGGGGACGTAAACACTCCAGCATCGGTTGTCAAGCGATGTTGGGGGAACAAACACAGACACACAAACACACACACACATATACATACATACGATGGGCTTCTTTCAGTTTCTGTCTACCAAATCCACTCACAAGGCTTTGGTCGGCCCGAGGCTATAGTAGAAGACACTTTCCTGAGGTGCCTGAACCCGAAATTGTGTGATAGCAAAACCACATGTGCATAGTAACAAATACAAAAAATTTACGTTTACGCA
>NC_068987.1:63694391-63697213 GCF_001194135.2 Octopus bimaculoides | reverse complement strand
GTGTGTGTGTGTGTGTGTGTGTGTGTGTGTGTGCGTGCGTACCAAATTCACTCTCATGACATTGGTCGACCCTAGGCTATAGTAGAAGACACTTTCCTGAGGTGCCTGAACCCGAAATTGTGTGATAGCAAAACCACATGTGCATAGTAACAAATACAAAAAATTTACGTTTACGCACTCATTGACCTACATGATATCAAGAATATAGCGTATTGGTGAAGTGATCAAAATAGGTATATCAGATGCGTCATCTATTAAGAAATGTTTTAAGAGATCTGTCATAGCAGATAATTCCTTGATCGAAATTTGAACTCAGAGCTTAGAAACCAACCACTGCAAGCGTTTCGTCCGGAGCTCTTAAATATTCCGACAATTTGCTATCATAGACTGGTATTTTATTTTATCGACTGATATGTTATGTTTTTGCATGTGTTCGGGTGAGCGTGCCTTGGGAGTATTCTGGTTTGATGAGGTAAACATATGCGTTTTGAGACTGGGTTTGTTTCGGTCAAAAGTAAAATTTAACTAAAATAATATAAAGTGACACCGAAATGATATAAAATAATGTAAAGTAATATGATATAAATAATATAAAACAACAACGAAAAATAGCTGAAGAGGTTTGGTTGTCAACCAATGGGCAAGTTACTGGTTAGGTGAGGAATATGATGATTAAAAATGATGTTAATTTAGGTTTCTGTTGCCAAAATTAAATCTATTTGCAGGGCAGCGAGCTGGCAAAACCGTTAACACGCTGGGTAAAATGCTTAGCAGCATTTCGTCTGACTGTATGTTCTGAGTTCAAATTCCGCCGAGTTCGGCTTTACCTTTCATCATTTCGGGTCCGATAAAATAAGTACTTGTTGAACACTGGAGTTGATGTAATCGGCTTAATCTCTTCCCCCGAAATTGCTGGCCTTGTGCCAAAATTTGAAACCAATATTAGCTTTATTTATGAGAGATATTATTTATTTGTGTGGATTAGGGTGTGTCTTGAAAGGTTTAGGTTGTATAAACATGTTTTGAAGACGAAACTATGATCAAACGTGATTAAGTGGACTGTCTCTAGGGGAACACTAAGAAATGTAAGGTGGATTGTTGATTGGAAAAACATACTTGTTTTCGAGTTAATGAATTTAATAGTTTATCTATGGGTGCGGTTTGGGTATCTAGGGTGCCACGGTAGTTTGAAGTAAATGCTATCTGAAGCAGGATGGTGGTCAGTAGACATGGCACAAAGAGTTCATTAAGCTGAAAAGTATCGTTAGTCGGTATTTAGGGCAAACGAGAAACGGGCAGTACAGTTATGTGTGTGTGTGCGTTTGTCTCTGTGTGTGCTGATGTAGTTTATTTGTATCTTTGTCATCAATATGTTTTTATATATTGTACCAGAAATGCTAAGGTTTTTTCATCAATGATTTATTAATGCTTCCTACCAACCAAATGATTTACTCACTAGTGGTAAGGGTGTTGAACTCATGATCGTGAGATTGTAGTTTCCATTCCTGGACCGGGTGATGCGTTCTGTCCTTGATAAAAACACTTCATTTCATGTTGCTCCAATCCACTCAGCTGGCAAAAACGAGTAATCCTACGACGGACCGGCGTCCCGTCCAAGTGGGGAATTTATACACCATGGAAACTGGCCCTTATGAGTTGGCATGGCCCGAGAAGGTACTTTTGTAGAGGCGCGTGGCTTAGTGGGTTGGGGTGTTGGACTCATGATTGTAAGATTGTAGTTTCGATTCCTGGACCGGGCCACGCGTTATGTTCTTGATAAAAACACTTCATTTCACGATGCTCCAGTCCACTCAGCTGGCAAAAATGAGTAACGCTGCGGCGGCCTGGCACCCCGTCCAGGTTGGAAATATATATGCCATTGAAACCAGGAAACTGGCCCTTATGAGTCGGTATACCGTCACCGATGTGTCTGCATACACACTTATGCATGAGAAAACATAAGCATAATTGCATGTATGTGAATGCCTGAGTGCACTTCTGTATTTAGAGGTGTGCATCCGCTTCTTAATCCTTTTTGCCCCTTGTTGAGGATAGGGCCTCAACAGTTATTTTCCACTTTTTGCGGTCATTGACGTGTTTCTTGGCTGTTTCCCATGTCAGGCCGGTGGTCCTGACCTCGTCCCAAATGCTCTGCTTCCATGTCTGCTTCGGACGTCCTCGCTTCCTTTTCCCCTCCGGGTTCCAGTCAAGTGCTTCTAGTGTCACATTTGAGGGTTCTTTCTGCAGTGTGTGTCCGATCCATCACCTATGTGTCTGTGGTTTTCGATTGGTTAAAATTACCCAAAATTTGCAAA
Organism: Octopus bimaculoides; assembly: GCF_001194135.2. NCBI lineage: Eukaryota > Metazoa > Mollusca > Cephalopoda > Octopoda > Octopodidae > Octopus > Octopus bimaculoides. Next base: position 63,694,898 of record NC_068987.1, on the reverse strand, counting down.
CTTAAAAAGCTATTAATTATTTATTTATTGATTTATAGCGAAAATGAATTACATGTCAATAATGAGTTTACAAAATTATACCAATTCACTCAATGTGAAATCAATTGGAACAAAAATTGAAGAAATTGAAAAAATGACAAACAAACAGGAGAGATCCAGAAACTGAAAGAAGTCCGTCGTATTAAATAAATACACTTCTTTTTATATATATATATATATATATATTAATCCAAATTACGATGAACGTAAACAAACAAACGAAGTTTGCCTTTAGAAGCGTTGAGATGTCTTAGAAAGTTAAAGAAGTGATTTTAAATTCTCAAACGCAGGATAATGCTAATAATATAGCCTGAACAGGATAAACTACCCCTATTTTTCAGAAAAAAGTGTAAGCGGTCAGCTATGAGACTCGAACTCACACCTCCGTGATTACGCGTCGCGGTGCTCTAGACCGATTAAGCTAAACTGCACCTGGACAAATTCTAACACATCTCAACGCTTCTAAAA
>NC_068987.1:63690935-63693141 GCF_001194135.2 Octopus bimaculoides | reverse complement strand
ATATATATATATATATATATATATATATATATATACATATATACATATATATATATACAGGGTGGGTGAAAGGAACAGTAGGCATTAAAAATTGGTAATAAAGTCCATATTCTTTATTGTAACAAATGATACATGTTCTTTATTACATGGGAGAATGAAAGTAATAACTAGAACAGATTAAATATATCTTCTTTTACTTGTTTAGTCATTACAGTGAGGCCATGCTGGAGCACCGTCTTGAAGAATTTGTAGTCGAAAGAATCGATCCTAGTTTGTTTTTGTTTGTCTTTTTCTTAAGTCTGGTACTTATTCTATCGTTCATTTTACCGAACAGCTAACTACGGGGACGTAAACACACCAACACCGATTGTCAAGCGGTTGTGGAGACAAACACAGACACACACAGACAAACACACACACACCATACACATACACGCATACACACACACATATACACATATACATATATATATATAGGCGCTACGTGGCTGTGTGGTAAGAAGCTTGCTTCGCAACCACATGGTTCTAGGTTTAGTTCCACTGCGTGGCACCTTCGGCAAGTGTCTTCTACTATAGCCACGGGCCGACCAAATCCTTGTGTGCATGTATGTATATATGTATGCATGTATATATTTGTGTGTGTCTGTGCCTGTCCCCCACCATCACTTGACAACCAATGTTGGTGTGTTTACGTCTCCATAACTTGGCAGTTCGGCAAAAGAAAAAGATAGAGTAAGTACGAGGGTTGATTTCTTCGACTAAAGATGATGCTCCAGTATGGCCACAGTTAAATGACTGAAACAAGTAAATGAAATAAATAAATTAATATATATTCCACTGGTGGTGCCCCAACTTGGCCACATTCTTAGGGCTGAAACATATAATAGAATAATAGTAATAGAATAATAGTAATAGAATAATACATATATATATATACTCTTTTACTCTTTTACACGTTTCAGTCATTTGACTGCGGCCATACTGGAGCACCGCTTTAGTCGACCCCGGGACTTATTCTTTGTAAGCCTATTTATTCTATCGGTCTGTTTTGCCGAACCGCTAAGTTACAAGGACGTAAACACACCAGCATCGGTTGTCAAGCGACGTTGGGGGGGGGGGGACAAACGCAGACACACATATACATACATATATACGACGGGCTTCTTTCAGTTTCCGTCTACCAAATCCACTCACAAGGATTTGGTCGGCCAGAGGCTATAGTAGAAGACACTTGCACAAGATGCCATGCAGTGGGACTGAACCCGGAACCATGTGGTTGGTAAGCAAGCTACTTACAACGCATCCACTACTGAGCCTATATATATATATTAGATCATTAATTGCATGGTAGCTTACTGGTAAAGCACGTTCACTTTCACAGTGTTCGTTAAGTATTTCAGTTTTCACCAAATCCACTCACAAAACCCGAGGCTATAGTGGAAGACACTTCCCCAAGGTTCCACCGTTGGGACTGAACCCGGAACCATGTAACTGAAAGCAAGCTTCTTACCGTATAGCCACAACTGCGCCTGTGTGTGTGTGTGTGTGTGTGTGTGTGTGTGTGTGTGTGTGTGTGGTTAGTTATGAACATGCATGAGAAGAGATTTGATGTGTCAACGTATATGTTGGTCAGTACGTCTACCTCTGTATGAATTTATCTTTCTATCATTGTTTAATTCTTGTATTTGAAATTTAAGTTAATATTTTTGTTTAACCAAGGGCTATTCTTGAGTAAACGGAGAAGTAGTCATCGGAATCGTAATAATGTCCATATTCTTCTGTTTCCCACTAATTCGTGTTTCGACGCATCCTTCCTATCTTAAAAGTGGTAGCACTAAGTCAGATATAGATTTCACTGCTATTTCTGGCACGTCGAGCGACTGCGTAGCGGATCGTATATAAGAATTTACGTAGGAAGTGTAGTTAAGGGCATCTGTATGTATGTGTATTACTATGGATGCACTACGTGCGTGCGCGGGCGTGTGTGTGTGTGTGTCTGTGTCTGCGTCTGTGTGTGTGTGTGTGTGTGTGCGTGCGGATGCATGTACGTGCTTCTGTATGTGTGGTGTTCAGGAAGGACGTAGCCCACTTTCCTGTTTTATCTACACAAATCATCAACAGACGCATCATCCCGTGACTGATCACAATAAAATATAGAGTACAGGGTGGTTGAAATGCAAGCACACACACACACACACACACACAC
>NC_068987.1:63684527-63689691 GCF_001194135.2 Octopus bimaculoides | reverse complement strand
TGTGTGTGTGTGTGTGTGTGTGTGTGTGTGTGTGTGTGTGTGTGTGTGTGTGTAGGGTGTTTGCTTGTTTGTGTGCCTGTATGTGTGTGTGTGTATGCATGTGTGTATATGTATATACATACAGACAGATTCATCAATCTAGATACAGGGCAATCAACTCCTATGTGTGACCCACTCACACGCCCCTCAAAATACACGCTAAATACCTATAGGTAGTTTCAATAAAGAACAAAATAAGAATTTTTAACACTAACGTAAAAGCGGTGTTATTTTATGGGGCTGAGACATGGCGAACAACAGTTAAGTCAAATAAGCAAATACAATCATTCATCAACAGGTGCTTGCGTAGTATACTTAAAATCAGATGGCCCGAACACATAAGCAATATGGAGCTATAGCAAAAAACGAATCAAGTTTTGATTAGGGAGCAAATATTTAAGAAAAAGTGGAAGTGAATTGGTAGCACAATTAGAAAGGACACACCAAATGTAGCGAAAAGTGCTTTACTGCGGAATCCGGATAGATATAGGAAGAGGGGTAGGCCTAAGAACTCGTGGCGTAGATCAACACAAAAGGAACTAGAGAAAGGGGGACATTCATGGCAGAGTATAAGTACAGAAGCGAAAAATTATGCGACATGGAATTCAATTATAAGTAGCCTATACTCCGCGTTGGAGGGTTAAAGGCAAGAAAGAAAGAATCTAAATATCAAGGTAAAAATAGACTCTGTGTGTATGTGTGTGTGTGTGTGTGTGTTTCCGTGTGTCTGTGTGCGTGCATATGTCTAAGTTTGTCTCTGTACATTTGTTTTTATCTAGGTGTGTCTGTAAAAGTGAAATTTGTAAGCTTCACGATTCTGTTACATTGATTAGACGCGCTCTATCGTAGTTCCGGCATGCAGTTACATTTGCAATACACTTCACCACACACTATAAAATAACTCTATATAGAAAAATATTTACAGATAAAATATCAATGCTTCATACAATTCACCACAAAGATGAACGATTGGTTTTGAATACGATATTCATATCGCAACACAAGGCTACAATTTACATACAACATAGAAACATCACAAGCAACAACTCCAATCTATTGTTGACCAGCAGGTTAAGTCGGTGGATTATCAAAGTCTCCTTGATGCGGAGATATTCAACATTTCTCTTAGTAGCCGTTATTGAAACGTTTCTTTCGTTGGTGGAGTTACCGCATTACAGGAAGTGTTTTCAGAAGATAAACGCGTGTTGTCAGGTGTTCCTTCAGTCTGAAGTGGGATGGTCAGATCGTACAACTGATGTAGTAATCGCTGCATTTGGAACACCGTAGCTAGTAGACCACACATGTCCGTAGACACTTGCTCTTGTCGCGGACGGTGCAGTTTGCTAATGCACAGAGGTGCTGTTTAATGTATAAGATATCGAGGCCTTTCTTTCTAATGGTAGTGATATGCTTCTCCATGAAGTGAGATAACCTCAAGAAACAGGTGTTAGAAAGATTCTTCGTGCCATGTTTATTTGGTTTGTATTTGTAGGCAGTGTTGGTAACGGACGCTGGGTACTCGTTGGTTCCTACGATCTTGCAGATCTGGGTGACACAGCATAAAACATAACTGGGCCTGTGAATAACAGATGCAATTCACCTGATGTGCTTTCAACTAGCCGGCCGTCATCAGTCCACTCCACTTTCACTCTCAATGCATAGATTGACATGACAGTAGTAAAAATCACTTGCCTAAGATTCCAGTCACCGGGATCGAATCCAGCACAGAGAAATTACGCCAGTAACATAAGAGTACAACGGAAGAATATTACCTGTTAGAGTATAACACGTTTTCATAAAAATTATAATCAAAAAGTTCTATAAACAATACTGGAAGTAGTACATAACCAAGCACGTTATCAGTATAATGATAACCTACATTAATTATATCCTGGTGCTAAATTTGCTTCGTCGTTGTAGTAGCTATTGTTGTTTAGCTCTAAGTCTACACTAATCGAACAGACATGACCCTAAAACATTCCAACCGCGACTATCCTGTGCTTCTTATTTTTTTCTTTCAAATTAGTGTATCTAGGATAACAGAAAATATAACTTCTTTATATGGTAGCAGGGTATGATTCGAGGAAAATTTATCTATTATACCTAGTTGAGCAAACGACCATATAGAGTCACTCGTAGTTCTTGCTACATGGTCATCAATTTACATTTACACATACACATATACATACATACATACATACATACATACATACATACATACATACATACATATATACATACTTACATAACTATATACATACATATATACACACATATATACATATATATATATATATACAAACATACATATATGTGTGTGTGTGTGTGTGTTGTATGCATGTATGTATGTATGTAGGTATGTATGTATGTATGTATGTATGTATATAAAAGAAGAAAGAAGAAAAGTGATTAAAAGATCCAAGCAGATATCAAAAAAGTGCTCAGTTTTAGAGGAATTTGGTTAATTGTATCAGAGTGGAGAAGATTAAATAACTAGAATGACTTTTAGTCTAATTATTTAGACCTCTATAGATCAATTCAGATTACGTGCAACAACAGGTAACATGTGGGTGGAAACCGATTTGATACGGTCAGTTGACAAATGAATTACTGTGATCCACATGAATGGTCTCTATTGTCCACGGGCAGTCTTTGTATATGAATCAGCTTGGCCAATGATGGTATGCCCAGGTTATGAGTGATCAAAATTATGAAGTCCATTAACATGCTGTACACTTAGTAGCAACATTAAGATTGGATAAGCCTTCGTATACATTGATATTTCCGATTAGAGAAATGTATGCAGTTTCTCAGAGGCGAAGCTGTCAATTACGCACTCGCACTCCAGGTGATTAAGGAAGGGCTTCGTCAAGAATTCTCCATACAATATTGGAAAAGTCTTTTCGATCGGAGTATCCGGATGAATCGAGACAGGAAGGTCTTCCTCAGTCTACAATTTGAATGGGTGTAGAGAAAGATGTAGTGATATGTGAAGCCATTATATGCAGTAAGTGTGACTCTTTACACCCCAGCGATATTGATATACACGAACCTCCCAAACAACTGTTGGGTTAATTTCGGTAGTTACAGGTTATTGTGTAGGGGAGACTGCGTGAGCGCCTGTCAGCGCCTGTCATAGAATGCTATTTTCTTTCGTTCCTACTCTCACTCGTATACATACGTACGTACGTACGTACGTACGTACGTACGTACATTTACATGCACACACACACACAGTCGCATGAAAAAATGCTCATATGTGTATCTATCTATCTATCTATCTATCTATCTATCTATCTATCTATCTATCTATCTATCTATCTATCTGTCTATATATGTATATATATATGTATATATATATATATATATATATATATGAGAGCGTTGTAGTTTGCTTGAAGCATTGTAATATCGAAGAAAGTAAAAAAGAGAGAAAATAGAAAGCTACTGAAAATGCGGAAAGTGTGTGTGTGTGTGTGGTTAAGAAGCTCATTTTGCAGCTTGTTAGTTTCGGGTTCAGCCCCATTGCGAGGCATGTTGGGCTAGGGTTTTGTACTATAGCCCTCAATCGACCAATGCCTTGTTAGTGGAATCCGAAGTATATAAATATATTTTTTGTCTGTGTTATCTTTGTGTTTATCTTTGTCTCCTACCACCGCTAGACTACTGGTGTTGGTTTGTTTACATTCTTGTAACTTAGCTGTTCTGCCATTAGGAACCAGGTTTTAAAAGAAATCTACTGGGGTCAATTTACGGCACTAAATCCTTCAAGGCGGTGTTCCAGATGAGTGCAGTCTGACAACAGAAACAAGTAAAAGATAAGAGATATGAAAACATACAGGCAAATAGATAGTCAGTCAGACAGACAGACAGACAGACAGACTGACAGACAGATAGATAGATAGAGAGAGAGACAGACAGACAAACAGACAGACAGATCGCTAGATAGATAGATAGATAGATAGATAGATAGATAGATAGATAGATAGATAGATAGATAGATAGATAGATAAATAGATAGATAAATAGATAGATAGATAGATAGATAGATAGATAGATAGATAGATAGATAGATAGATTGATATATATATATATATATATATATATAGAGATAGATAGATAGATAGATAGATAGATAGATAGATAGATAGATAGATAGATAGATAGATAGATAGAGCTGCGATAGTAAAAACGTGCGCGTAATAATTGATAATTCTCATTATGTATACTGATACAGAAAACGTGTATCATTTCGACGAGTCGGTAGTTGCTATTTCTCTGTGTCACCCCAGTTTCTCTTAACTGCATCACCCGTTTCTATCTACCCTTACTTTCTTCGCTTTATGGCATGTCAATCTTTCGGTTCGGTTCGGTTCTTGCGTCTCGCTTTTCTACTAATTATTTTCTCACGTACTTGTTTTACACCCCGTATAAGCAGCTACTCTCATTGCCGCTTTCTCTCTCTATCTCTCTCTCTCTCTCTCTCTCTCTCTCTCTCTCTCTCTCCCTTTCTTTCTCTCTCTCTCACTGCCTTTCTGACTTTTTCTCTCACTGTCATTTCACCTTCATATTTATAATTATTATTTCACAATGTCATCCTATGTACATACTTATCGTTATTTCCCTATGTCTCATTCTCTCATCAAATTTTGCGTTATCTGTGTCTCACATTCTCTACACTTCTGGCCTCGCTTTATTTTCTCTCGTCCCGTTCTTTCCCACTCACCCCTCTTTCGCATTTACTCCGGGTCGCTTCGTCTCTTGCATAGAATTCTAAATGGGCCATCGCGTGGGAAGGGGTTAATTTGTATCACCAAAAATGTCTTTACAGCAATGTCATTGACAGAATATTCTGATATAATGTTTTTCTTTTTCTTTTTCTTTTTCTTTTTGAGGGCGTGATGCTTCTTTTTCTTTCCTTTTACTTTTTATAGCGATGAAACGGAGGGTATGACAAGAAAACATAAAATACATACATGCATACACACACATCCATCCATCCATCCATCCATCCATCCATATATATATATATATGTATGTATGTGTGTGTGTGTGTGTGTGTGTGTGTGTGTGTGTATTCATATATGTATATATATTTGTGTATATACATACATATATATATATA
>NC_068987.1:63681738-63683140 GCF_001194135.2 Octopus bimaculoides | reverse complement strand
ACAATATATATATACACACATATAATAGTAATAACTCTATTCTGAAAGAGAGCAAAAAGTTTGCTACTGATCTCTTAGATACCTACCAGATTGATCAGGTTGAAGGAAATGCGCCATCTGCTGCTGCAAAGGAAATAAAATTAATTGCAAAGACAAAAGCACATGAAAAATTAGCTAACAGATGGGAACAGAAACCTCTGCATGACAAGTATGTGGCCTGTAGCAAGCAAGCTGATGTCGACCAGAAACACACGCATCAATGGTTACGAAGCTCAGGACTAAAAGCAGAGAGTGAAGGTTTCATATTAGCTGCTCAAGACCAAAGCTTATTAACCCGGAACTACCAGGCCAATGTAATAAAAAATGGAGCTGACCCAAAATGCTGATTTTGTAACGATGAGATTGAAACTATAAACAACCTAATCTCGGGGTGTAGAGTCTTAGCACCTGTAGAATATAAAGCAAGACATGACAGATTCGGCCAGTATTTACACTGGACAATATGTCGGCATTATAAAATCAAAACCGCTGACAAATGGTTTAAACACCACCCTGAAGCTGCGACTGAAGGAGAAAATGTATCGATTCTCTGGGACTTCCCGTACATACCGACAAAACTATAAAAGCTAATAAACCGGATATTATTATAAGAGATAAGACAAAAAAGATGTGTTTATTAATTGACATGAGTATTCCTTGCGATCACAATATAGCGGCGAAAGAATTTGGCAAGATCAGTAAATATAAAGACTTGCTAATAGAAATTGAAAAAATGTGGAATCTCAAAGCGACTACCGTACCAGTGATTGTAGGATCTCTAGGAATGATTTAAAAAATGGTACTAAAACCTATTTGAAAATGATACCAGGCTTACCATCCCTACAGGAAGTGCAAAAAATCATGTTAACTGGAACGACTCATGTATTGAGAAGAGCATTATCGCTCTGAAAACAACATCCATTCATAAATTTATTTATTTATTTATGTTTCTAAATACATATTTTACCTGTGAATTTGCGTGTGTAAACTGGGAATGCGTACAATGAGCTTTTCTGCTCTAGGTGTACGGAAAACACTCGGCGATAAATGGAAGAAATTTTGAAGAAGAATAAAAATAATGATAATGATAATAATAATAATAATAATATTAATAATAATAATAATAATAATAATAATAATAATTAATTAATTAATTCGTTTTATTGGCCACAAGGGCTAATATCAATTAAAAACATGTAAGGACAAAGACAGGACGAACGTTACAAAAGTTTTGTCCGAAAAGGTAGGAAAGTTCGTCTAAACAGAGGAAGAAAACGGAGAAAGATATAACAAATAAATAGATAAATAAATAGATAAATAAATAAATAAATAGAACTCCCAAAGGGGGAGGTGCTTCGAAAAA
>NC_068987.1:63674871-63681297 GCF_001194135.2 Octopus bimaculoides | reverse complement strand
GATAGCTGGATCCGTCCTACACGTGACAGTAGCTGTTCGATATAAACCCACAGGTCAGCAATGCTCGGGCACTGGACGAGTGCGTGCAGAACGGTTTCGTCGTCCTGAGCGCACCTCGGGCAGGCCCAGTTGACGGCACTTCCGTGCCGGTAGAGTTTATCTCGAACAGTTAGCGCACCTCGGTAGCACTGCCAGGCGAGGGACCTTTGGAAATTATCCACGGGCCCCGGCCCGAAAGTTCTCCTGAACAGACTGTTTAGCTGATTATCTTCGACGCCTAGAGTTTCCCCGAGAACGTCGTCGCATTTTTCCTCCACTAACCCTCTATAGAACTCTAGAGTGGAGCTACTACCGATCGCACTGCCCACCTGACTGAGGGCGGTGAGAGCTTGGCGGCACTCGAGGTAATCCTTTCTAGTGAAGGCACAATGCCTCAGATTTGTAGGGAAGGCACTAGTCGATTACATATTACATATTACATATTTCACTGGTACTTAATCTATCGACCTCGAAAGGATGACAGGCGAAGTCGACCTCGGCGGAATTTAAACTCAGAACGTAGCGGCAGACGAAATACTGCTAAGCATTTCGCCCGGCGTGCTAACGATTGTCACCAAGTCATGATGATACTAATAATATTTCGACATACCGGTGCCAATTGCAAGTTGCTAGAGGTTATATATTGACATATATGTATATCAATGTGTTAGTGTGCATTTCTGTTTTATGCATATCTCTCGTTAATTTCTCCTTTTATTCATTTAGGTGTATTATAAGTATGTGCGTGTCTAAATATGCTCAGTTATATATTTAAATGATATCCGCAATAAACAAAAGCTTAATTGAAATAGCTCTGATGAGGCTCTCAGATGTTTTACTAGCACCACTCAACCCTGGTTGCACGATTTCGCATAGCAGAAACAGCTGTAAACCAATGACAATTAATCGTAACTGTTTCTTTTCTCATTCATTAATGTGTATGTGTGTGTGTGTTTATGTGTATAAACACACACAAACACACACAGGGAGAGAGAGAACATCAAACTAATAATATTTACGGTGAATGTCTCTTTTGCTGTATTTGTATTCGTCATTCGTCATTGATTGCTTATACATACATACATACATACATACATACATATAAGCAAGCATATATGCATGCGTACGTACATACATACATACATACATGCATACATACATACATACATACATACATACATACAAACATACATATATACATACATACATAATGGAATCATTCTTCAGAAGGGATTTAAGCGATAGACAATAATGTTATTTTTATTTGATAATACACACTGCTTAAAAGTTAAAGTATAATTGATATACGACATTAAAATCATTAATCTATAATAGAACTGGAGCACTGTAATTATCGCAATGGAGGCGGCTGTTTTACCGTCGACACTACAGGACGCTACACCACTAACTGTAGAACGTAGAATATATACCTTAACGTTGGAAGAATTATCACCATCTATACATATAAAACCAAGGGAAACACATCTCTTTGTCACAACAGCATTATTACCCATTTCTAGGAATGTTGTAATTAAAATATTGTATCAGAAAATTCTCAACACAGTCACAGTATAACTTCCGCAGGGACTGAAGGGCAGTAAGCGTGACTTATTTGCATGAAATATTAGGGAAAATGCTAGGGGCGACACCATTTCTAATTGTATCTGTGCTTTCGTCTGAAGCATTCGTATTTGCAAGAAGATGGCTCTGTAGGGCTTCCTCACAGAAAATTAATCTCCTCTGTCATTTCTACCTTGTAATGAATAAAGGGTAAAGACCTCTTTTGGTCATGAATGACCATGGGATTGATCCTAGAAAGTTACCATCTGTAGTACTGTCTAGGCAAGATTTGTTTTTTAGGGAAAAGCAACAGTTGCCCATGCATACCAACCTTTTCTCTCCACGCCACCAACGTTATTCAAGGGAAAGGCAAGGGCCGATACAGCTTGGCACCAGTGACGTCGCAACTCATTTCTACAATTGAGTGAGTTGGTGCAATGTGAAATAAATCGAACCCACTACCTCATGATTATGAGCCCGACGTTCTAATCACGGACTCATGCGCTCATGCACCTTCACGATGAAAGCTTAAGCTTTAATTCTTCAATATGAAAGGCGTTATATAAGGCTGTATTTCGGCTCCTGTACATGAAAACGTTGGTAACTTTAATATTCATTATCGGAAAGCCCACGAGTTCACAGACAACAAATCCGGAATACCAGTGTTCGCCAAATTTCATTGAGCGAACATATAGAGACATGTGATCAGAAAATGTTTCTAATTTTTCCTTTCCACAAACTAGATGACAGAAGTGAGGTTGGAAGAGAGATAAAAGAAAAATGACTTATTAAAATGTTCAAACTGTTCGAAACAGTTATAGCGAATATATGTTCAAATTGTGGGCTGCTTCACGAACAAGTGTTCAGCAGAATTTGAAACTTCAAATTTTGATTAATTAATTATTTTGCTTTTTTAAAGATTTTAATTATTAATTTTTAATTATCAATTTTCATTAATTAATGTTAATTGCTGGTTAGGATTATTTCTGATGCGGCTTGGATAATTTATTTACTTCTTGTAGTCTGGCTATTATGTAATCAGATATAACATAATCTAATATTAATTTTATATATTAGTTTTATATTTTATATTGATGATAATGAAAAGTATGGAGGAAAGAAAAGTTCACAGATATTATAGTATAATATCTCTGGTGTGGAAGATGGCGAGCTGGCAGACTCGTGAAAAATGCTCAGCGGCATTTCTTCCGAATTTACTGAGTTTAAATGCCGCCATTGTCGACTTTAAGGGTCGATAAAATAAGTACCAGTTGTACTCTGGGATCGATGTAATCGACTTATTCCTTTTCCCGAAATCACTAACCTTAAGCCCACTGGGATCAATATAATCAAGTAGCCCTATTCCCCTAAAATATTTCCGGCCTTGTGCCTGAAAGTTTCAAAAATAATTCTTTCTACTATAGAAAGAAAAAAATCTTTCTCTAGTAGAAAAAATTATTTTTAACTAAATAGGCGTAGGAGTGGCTGTGTGGTAAGAATCTTGCTACCGACCACATGGTCCCGGGTTCAGTCCCACTGTGTGGCACCTTGGGCATGTGTCTTCTACTATAGCCTCTGGCCGACCAAAGCCTTATGAGTGGATTTGGTAGACGGAAACTGAAAGAAGCCTGTTGTATATACGTATATATATGCATGTGTGTCTGTGTTTGTCCCCCCTCCCCCAACATCGCTTGACAACCGATGCTGGTGTGTTTACGTCCCCGTAACTTAGCGGTTCGGCAAAAGAGACCGATAGAATAAGTACTAGGCTTCCAAAGTATAAGTCCTGGGGTCGATTTGCTCGAATAAAGGCGGTGCTCCAGCATGGCCACAGTCAAATGACAGAAACAAATAAAAGAGTAATATTTATTGTGTGCTTGTTTAAGTGTAACAATGAGCAGATATAAATAATTGCTTAAACCTTTTACTGCGGAAAGCAGTTTTGCTCACCAATCTATCTTTTGCTTAGAAATGTCATGTTCGAAATGTCAAGTTTATTGAGCAACGTGACTGGTAGAAAATACCACTTCTATTTTTGGTAGATATGTAACATCATTACTGGAATATCCATGAAATTTGATTTCGCAGTGAAAGGGTTAGTATTATAGTTATATTACGAATCGAACGATATATGTACTTGGCTTGAATTTCATTTATGTATTGATTGCAACTATTAACTACTAGCTTATTAAAGGAGGCAAGTTGGAAAAATCGTTAGCACGCCGGGCAACATGCTTAGCGGCATTTCGTCTGTCTTTATGTTCTGAGATTAAATTCTGCCAGGATCGACTTTGCATTGCATATTTTTGGGGTTCATAAAATAGGTACCAGTTGACCACTGGAGTAGTTGTAATCGACCTATCTCCCCACAAAAAAAATATATTGCTGGCTTTGTGCCAAAATTTGAAATCTATTACTAATAGATTCAATGTTATATTAGATCAGCATTTATATACATAATGCAGTTATATCATTAAATTGGGTTTGAGGTGAATGTTTAAACATTTATTACTTCAAGAAGTGATTCTTTGACTTAATCTTTAATCATTTGAAAAGCGTTAATTACAGAGATTAAATAAACAAATGATTAATAAGCATTATACAATACTGTTTCTATATAGTCATAGTTCACCATTTTAATCTCTTCTGCACGGACATTCTTACACAAGCCCATACTCTGTTCGTATATATTTAGTATATTTAAATCCCCTAAGATTAACCAATTATTCATGCACTCTCAAAATCACACACTTACTCATAAACCAAACATGCGCCACACCAAGCAGCATACTAACATATTCAAGAGTGCAAATTACTTTACTGTGCTTATATACAGAGACACAGCCAATACACACAGAAACCAACAAAGGCGATTTATTTATTTTTAATTGTTCCTATACATACATATATAAATGCGTAACACATTCCAGGCATGGCTATGCGGTTCAAAGACTTGCTTTCCAAACCACATAGTTTCGGGTTCAGTCCCATTGCGCAGCACCTTGGGCAAGTATCTTCTAGTCTTTACAATAGCTCTGGTCGACCAGTGCCTTGTGAATGAGTTTCGTAGAGGAAAGACCACTATGTGTGTGTGTGTGTGTATCTGTGTCTGTGTGTGTCTGTGTGTCTGTGTATTATACATATATATATATACACAGACATGCAGGAAGTAAATAGACACCTTTAATTTTCAGATGTGCACTATTTCCAGACAGTGGACGCGTTTGGGGTCTGGAGGATTCCCAATGAAGAATTTGATTTGAAACGACTCCAACCAACTTTGAAACATAGCGATGTCTCTGTAATGGTATGGGAGCTGTCACCAGCAATGGTCGTTCTGAGTTGATCGAATGTGTTGCAACCATAAACTCTGAAAAATACATCGACATACTTAAGCAAGGACTACTTCCGATGTATTCACACGATAACATAACGAAAAATGAGTTTTTATTCACAGATGGGACGAAAAGGTATCAAAAGCGAAAAGGAATCAACAATGGTTGACTGTAAATGGGATCAAAAAGCTTTCTTGGCCGAGCCAATCTCCTGACATGAACCCAATTGAAAATCTTTGGAGCATGCTAGACAGAGCTATACGAAAACCTCGACAGAAACCTAAATCTAAAGATGAATTGTTTCGATTGTTGCGTGAAAAGCGGGCAGAAATTTCACAAGAGACAATCACAAAGCTCATCAGTTCAATGCCAAAAAGAGTTTCTGAATTAAAAATTGCAAAGGGAATGGCAACTAAATACTAAGGTATGTAGTCCTGCCTATCGATTACATTTCAATTGTTCGCTTTGCGTATTAAATAAAAGATTTTGAAAATTAAAGGTGTCTATTTACTCCTGCATGTCTGTGTATATATATATGTATAATACACACACACACACACACACACACACACACACACACACACACACACACACACACACACACACGTACACACACACACATACACACACACACATACACACACACACATACACACACATACACACATAGTGGTCTTCAGATCTATGTTCGCATGAGTGTATGACTCTTATGACTTCTTGTACGTATGTATCCAATATGTTTACGCCAAGCTTTGAGTATAATTTGCCCCAGTTTCACTCGGGATTCTGATGTTTTCAGGCATTGCTGTTCCGCTTCCTTCTCGGATTGACATGGCAACAAAAAATATGATTTAAAAAAAACCTACGATATAAAAACTCGGTGCATTAAGATAGGAGACTGATATTTTATATTTTGAGTAAGTTTGTTAAATCAATTTCTTCTTTTGGACATTCTTCTTCAGTTTCAGACGTTAGTGGCTAAACATATACTTCCTCAAGCAAGATTTAAAATAACTGGCTAATTTAACGAGATATACAGATAAAAAGAAAACCCTACATCTATATCTATCATTCAACCATTACCAGACGCATCGTCAACTCTGCAACGCAAATCCGCATCAATTAAACCCAAGGAACTCAAAAAGGCCAACATGTCTTCGCAACCGTCGCTTGATCCATGATTCAACTTTTTTAATAATTTCCATATGGAAGATGCGTTCATCTGTTGGTCACAGTAAAGGAAGCGTAAATAAGTCATCTATTAATTTTGAAAAAATATACATATACTTCAAACTTCCGAACCATATATATGTGTGTGTGTGTGTGTGAATGCATATGTGTGAGAGTATGCATGTATGCATGTATATAAATATATGTTTATATATACATATATATATATACACACACACATATATATATATATACATACACATATATATATATGCATATATATATACACATAATGTATATACATATATATGTACATATATAT
>NC_068987.1:63673165-63674722 GCF_001194135.2 Octopus bimaculoides | reverse complement strand
ATATATATATATATATATATATGTATATATATATATGATTTACTTTTCCTAATGAGATAAAAAAAACCAAGGCTGTGTGTATATGTGTATATGCATATATATACATATATATATGCGTATATGTATGTGTGTATATATATATATATATATATATATGTATATATGTGTGTGTATGTATCTATACACACACGCACACGCACACACACACACACACACACACACACACACATATACATATAGTTGTCAAAGTAGAAAATCTGTTAGTATTTAGGAGAAGGGAAATAGAAACCATTCGTGGTGTTTTCTAGAGTAGTAGTAAAGTGGGTGATACAGTTTCTGTCATGAAATATCAGTGTGTGTCAACGGATACAAGTATGTAATATTTCAATTAAAAGCGGAACCGATCCGTTCATGTGAAAGAACAACAGTGTTTCCTTAACCGCAGTCAGTTAACTGATCCCCAATGATGAGTCTACGAGACAAGCACTAAACGATCGCTGGACCCACTAAAAATAGCACCTAAATATCTTTCAAACAGTCTTATGAAAGCAAAATCATATTGGATGAGGGCTAAGTAAAGCGATACGATGTTCACGGTTAGAGCAAATTTTGATCCTAAGTCTTTCGATCAGGGCTGTTAACAGCAGCAATTAAAGCCAACGTATAATTTTTTTCGCGCGTTCGCTTGATTTGCTATAAATTTCAACCAAATGACCATGAAATTACACTCATCGCTTAATGCAAGCCTATCTAGATTATGTGGAAAAATATATTGAGAAATGTCATATCTGGAATGCGTTAAATCTAAAACGTCTTTGATGAGAACTGGCCTGCAATACTAGACCCAATTCAAGGCATATTCCAATATTTTCGATGAACCACAAATCAAGGAACTCATGAAAGACCTATATTTCGAAGATTCAATGAACAACGCTCAGGCAGATACATGATCGTGATTCTTGTGAAACATGAAGCCGACAACCTTTAAGTTACGGGGGCGTAAACACACCATCACCAGTTGTCAAGAGGTGGGTGTGGGTAAACACAGGCACTATCACACAGGCAAACACACACATATGTATATGTATATATACGACGAGCTTCTTTCAATTTTCTTCTACCAAATTCACTTCCAAGGCTTTGGTCGGCAAGTGTGTATAGTAGAATATGCTTGCCGAAGGGGTCGCGCGGAGGGACGGAACTATATTGTTGGGAAGCAAACCTTTTACCTCACAGACACTTAGAATTTATATTAACTTCTTGTAGTTTCATGACTACATTGATGTTAAACCTTTGGTACTAGACTATCAATTTAATGGCGTTTACGCCATTAAAGAAATACTTTTTCAACTAACTAGAATAGAATAGTACTTCCTGTTGGCTACTGACGCATATATCTAAATATATATGTACGTACGTGTATCTGTGTGCGTATGGTTGTGTGTGTGTCTGTGTGCCTGAATGTGTGTGTATGTGTGTGCATGACTGTGTGAGCGTGCGTGCGTGTATGTATGCATATATGTATGTATGTTAATGTGTTTGTATATATATATATAT
>NC_068987.1:63671049-63672564 GCF_001194135.2 Octopus bimaculoides | reverse complement strand
TCATCTGTGGTCTATGACAGAAGAGTCCATGATATATATTTACACGCATATATACCTACATACATATGAATGTATATTTGTATATGTATATATATATATGTGTATATATATATATATATATATATGTGTGTGTGTGTGTGTGTGTGTGTGTGTGTGTGTGTGTGTGTGTGTGTGTGTGTGTGTGTGTGTGTGTGTGTATGCATGTATGTATGTACTCATGTACTTATGTGTGTATACTGTCAACGTTTAAATGATATTTCTTCAGATAAACAGTGATTTCCTGAGCAGGATTATCGCAGTGGGTGGCTCCATCTGCACTTTCGCATGTCTAAACACTACCCACTGGGCCTCTAGCGCACCAATACAATTTGACATGTGACTCGATGACATAAACCATGTATTTTTTAAACATTGCTGACATGACAGTTGTAACAACTGCCTTGAAAAAATATGTGTTCAATGCAACTATTACAGATGCCATCATTATAAGGAGTGTAAACGTCGGGGGAACCTCAAGGCTGACCGTCAGCAGATGCGAAAAAATGATTCTTGAAATCAGAAATCTATGGGAATTGTACACAGGTGAAGCGGAGTGGTAAGAATCTTGTTCCCCAACCACATGGCTCTGAGTTCGGTTCCATTCCGTGGCACCGTGGGCAGATGTCTTCTACTATAGCCTCTGTGAGTGGATTTGGTAGACGGAAACTAAAAGAAGCCCGTCGTGTATCTAACATCTATGTGTGTGTCTCTTTGTCTTTGTGGCCGTGCGGCCGCGTTTGTCGTCCAGCACCGCTTGACGACTGGTGTTGGTATGTTTACGTCCTCGTAAACTTGCAGTTCGACAATAGAACCGATAGAATAAGTCCTAGGTTTTGCAAAAAAATAAGTCCTTGGC
This sequence comes from Octopus bimaculoides, assembly GCF_001194135.2. Classification (NCBI taxonomy): domain Eukaryota; kingdom Metazoa; phylum Mollusca; class Cephalopoda; order Octopoda; family Octopodidae; genus Octopus; species Octopus bimaculoides. The sequence continues at coordinate 63,671,669 of NC_068987.1, read as the reverse complement.
CCGATTCATTCGACTAAAGCTTCTTCATTGTAGTGCCCCAGTATGGCCGCAGTCTAATGACTGAAACAAGTGAAAGATAAACGCTAAGATGCTCTTTTAAGCAAACACGCCTATAATTTTATTCTGATTGGCAGAATCGCTATCGCGTCAGAAAAATTGCCCTGCGGTATTTGTTTCAGCTTTTTTACATTTCGTGTTCGAATCCCAACGGGGTCATGTTTGCTTGTAATGCAACCAAAGTCGATAAACTAAGTTGTTGATCAAGTGTTGGGAATCGATGTGATTGACTAACCACTTCCCGTTAGAATTGTTGGCTTATTGGGCTTTCTACCTCAACCGTCGACCATTATTTAAAAGGTTTCTCTCAATGGGTTGCTGCCAGATTGTTGTACACCCTTAGATGGTTTAATCATTCATATCAACCTTTACGAGGATTTAGTCTGGGACTGAATTAATCGGACGGTCTCTATTTATCGAATGGCTATGTTTTACTTATTTGTCGTCAAATGCCGCAACTCGATACCTCATTTTACGCTACACAATTACACACACACACACACGCACACACACACACACACACACACACACACACACACACACACACACACACACACACACAC
>NC_068987.1:63666234-63670665 GCF_001194135.2 Octopus bimaculoides | reverse complement strand
ATATATATATATATATATATAAGTATGTCTTTGTGTTCGTGGTTGTTCCTCACTACAGCATGGCACACCTGGTGTTGGTTTGTTTACGCCCCTGTAAGTCTTCGGCAAATGTGAGTGCTAGAGTAAGTACCAGACTTTAAAATAAACAGCACCGGGATCGATTTGTTCAACTAAATTTTTTGAGGCGGTGTCCTAGCATGGCCGCAGTCTAATGACTGACACGAAACATGAAAGAAAGATAACACACACAGCCCATGCACACAGATAGAAATCCACACATCCTCCATTACAAATAAAACATTATTTTCTTTTATTCTTTTACAGATTTAGTCATTGGATGGCGACCATGTTGTCGCACTACGATGAAGGTTTTAGTCGATCAAATCTATCCCATTACTGGCCTTGTATTTTATTTCATCTTCCCAAAAGGATGATTAGCAAAGTCTACCACGGCGTGATTGCAATTCGAATGTGAAGAGCATTGACAGATATCTTAAAGAATTTTCTCAACCAGTTCTGTTACTTATGTAGATACTAAACAGAAAAATTTGAGGGGAGGGTCTAGTCGATTACATCAACCCCAGTGCTCAACTGGTACTCATTTTATCGACTCCCGAGAGGAGGGAAGGCAAGGTTGACTTTGGCGGGATTTGAACTCAAACCGTAAAGCTGGAAGAAATACAACGAAGAACGCTGCTAGCAGCAGTAGCAGTAGTAGTAGTAGTAGTAGTAGTAGTAGTAGTAGTAGTAGTAGTAGTAGTAGTAGTATGAGCTCGAACGTTGTGTATTTTGATGGTAAAGTGCAATGAAACTAGAAATACCTTTTAATTGTTTATCGACTTTTCGTTAATTTTTGCTTCGTAATGAAGGAAGAAAGAAAGAAAGTAAACGTTCTAATCAGAATATAAGGAAAAAGTGCATTTGTGAAGTGTCAATCCTGTTACTCACACCAATGTGTGATGGGAACATTCATTAATTATGTATCGATAATTATGAAATACTTATTAAAAATCCATTCAGTCTAATGTATATTTGTACGTGTTATGAGTTAGAGATTTTGAGAAATACTACTAGTCTTTAGAACTGAAATGCCGACGACTAGTCTTTCTGGGTTTTCACTTGAGATGAAAAGGTCAGTTATTGACGGCTGCTGCAGTGACATTTCGCCACCACCTCAGCAACATTAGTTTAATGATATTATAGATCAGTAAACAGGCATTAATATTTCACAATCTCTTCACAAATGACGTTATTTAACGTATTTCAAAATAAAACAGCACTGTAACGAGATGTTAATCCTGCAGGCAATGCGAGTAATTAATCACCAAATAGCAGACGATCATGAACGAAGGCATTGTAAATGGGTGAGTGTGTAAAGTGAGGACGTCAGTTAGAAGAAAGAGAGAGGTGGCGGTGAAGACAGTCGAGATGGTGGGGGTGGAGATGGTCGAGATGGTGGTGATGGTGCAGGATGGGCAGATGAGGTCTTTAAGTAGTTTCAAGAGATTTAAATCAACTTTAAGTAAAGGAATAAGTGCTGCAACTGGCTGAATCTAGTCGAAGAGCTGAGCAGTTCGAGTTCTACCATTGGTGTTTTGCATTATATCTAGGATAAACACATTTTTCATGGATTTATAAGGTAAAAGAGAAAGTAAATTTATCAGGTGAAAGGCTGAAATTTACTAGCCATCCCAGACTGCTTTGATTGCTACGGTTGATGTTTAGTTTAAGAGTCTTCAAGTCGAAGCCGGAAGTGGCAAAGTGTGGACAGAAATGGAAATCCATAGGCTGGACACAGTGGTTAGTGTCGGTCGAGGAGTGTGAAACACATTATCGAGGATGAGAAAATGAAGGAGTTTAGTAGAAAAAAATTACTGGCGAATTTCGTTTGGACAGTTAAAACTAAGACACAAACAAGTAGAAATATTAGGGAAAGTGTGAAACCAATTGCTAACGATTTTTAATTTATCATATTCTTTTATCTTTTACTTGGTTCAATCATTAAACTACGGCTGTGCTTGGGCACCGCCTTGAAGGGTTTTAGCCGAACGAATTGACTCATGTACTACCGATCTCTTTTGCCAAACCATTAGGTCTAGGTCAGAAAAGCATAAACAAACGAACCCCGTTGTTAAGTGGTGGTGGGGACAAACTCAAGCACACACATACACACATATATATATATATATATATGGCAAATGAAAGACGGAAGATAGAATATACGAGAATTTATTAATCACGACAATTGTTTCGATACATCTAGCATCGATCCCTCACGGGTGAGACACTCAGCAACGGGTTCAGAAGCATCCGGCGGTGTAAATGTATCTCATCGAGTGATAAATAGATACAACTCGTTAAAATAAGTTCTGCAATTATGTAGAAAGACAGCTGACTCATTTAAGAATCGTTATCGTGACCATGTTGCCAGCTTGAAGACAATCAATGAGAGACATTCAACATCTTTGGCCGATTTTGTTCGGCGACAGAAGGAGGATAAAATAAAGTACACCATAACTTGGCCCATAGTAAGGTACACGAAACCATACAATATGATTTCCAAGAGATTCCGTCTCTATTCTGAGGAGCCCCTGTCCATTCTGGGGACTAATGAGATCATTAATAGAATTTCTGAAAGACTCTCGTGATTCCTATACGCATATAAATTTACTTTCGCACAATGTAATGGGAATGAATTTTGAGTGACCGTTAACATAATTTAATTTGAGGTATGTATGATTTACGTTTACTGTTAACGTCTCCATTCTTACAAACACCAAGTAGTTAGTTAACTCGCTTTGTGAGCATGAGTGCACCAAACCTCACGTGTGCGTATGCTCACATTTTCGCGGATGCTAGTATGAGCGAATGCACTCGCACCATGCAGCTTGCCCGAAGGCGTTTGCACATTCATATTTGTCAACGGTTATTTTTAATACTTTTCTCGCTGGATTGCGTGTTCGTTTCTCTTTTTTCCACCTGTGATTTTATTTTTGATCTTCTATGTCAATGAAGATATTTCTTCCGTCTGTCTGCTTTTCTTTCTATAAATCGAGAAGTTACATTGCGGAACTGTTACTTTAATGAGTTGTGCCTATTTATCACTCGATGAGATACATCTGTACCACCGAGTGCTCGTCAACAAATTGTTGAGTGTCCCACTCCTGAGGGATCGATGCTTGATGTGTCGAAACAATTGTCGGGATTAATAAATTCTCGTAGACTTCATCTTCCGTCTTTCATTTTCCATATACATAACGATCACTGTGAAAGTGATTGTGCTTTACCTGTAAGCTGCCAGGTGTAAACCATTCGTTTTATTATCCAATATATATATATATATATATATATATATATATATATATATACCGGAATAAGCACATAAAATGTGCAACAAGGTGGAAGAAAGGGTACTCAAATATCAGAGGTAGAATAATATGCTTTATTTAAGAGCAGCAGAAATATAACAAAAGGCTGTTACTCGGAGCTTCACGTTCCCGTTCATCGGACAGTTTTGTTAGAAATGGGAAAAGAATGACAATGCAATCAAAACTAATATAAAATTTGAAACACATAGATCTGTTTCATTGGTCGTTTCAAATAACAGTCATGGGTGCGCAATGAACAAAACAAATGAATTTAATATAGATTCATCCTATTTAAAAAAATCGAAGAAAACCTTAAGTAGGAAAATGGGCTCAAAATACATATTGTAAATAATTAATTATATTCGAATTAACACATTAAAATCAAATAAAATAAAATATACGCTGCATTAAAAATAAAACTACAACAGTATATACGCATACTAGACTATCCACAACATATATACATATATATATATATATATATATGCATCAAAATACACAGATGCATACGTACAGACAATCTACGTAAATAGGTATATATTTGCAAAAGAAAAACATATGTATGAATGCATATGTATCCACATACACATATACACGCGGTTAAGCTCGCGCACGAAAAAATTACGCGCTGGTAACAAAAATTGTATCTTAACCTATGAAGTAGAGGGGGAGGGTAACATATCGATAAGAACGTTACTAATGTAGAAAGAGAGGAAGTGTGGCTATCGCGAGGAAGGAAGGAAAGAAAGAAAGAAAGGAGAGAAAGGAGGGAGGGAAGAAAGAAATAGAGAAAGAAAGGGAGAAGGAAGGAAAGCAAGCAAGAAGGTAGGGTGGCGTATATGACAAACGTACACAAAATTGGACTGCGTATATGTGTGTATACAAAAATGTATATTAGCATCACGTATATAGATATATATGGCGATATTTCACGTTTCTCTGTATTTTTCGTTGTTTGAAGAAAAGTTGGTTTTCTATGTTTTTGTTTTGTTATGTTCTCGTTTCTCATTCTGTCTACGTGTTTTTGATGTCCTGTACCCATATATGCATATATATATATATA
>NC_068987.1:63660913-63664847 GCF_001194135.2 Octopus bimaculoides | reverse complement strand
ATATATATATATATATATATACAGCTACTTATACAAGCGAAATGGAGTGGTACTGGAATATAAAATTATATACGCATAATATTACAAATTTACAAACTCAAATGTTTGAATGATGGAAGGGATCGAGAATTGCTAACTACATATAATATAATACTGGCTTGTAATAATACAAAAATATAAATTTGGCGGATAAGGGTAAATATATACAGACGCACACAAGCTTGAAATATAAATATTATAAAAATAATACTTATAAGGGTGTATACAAATACACAAATATAAATATAATGAAAGAACATTTTTTAAATTTTGAAGTGCATAGATACAGGCGCCGCTGTATGGTTTATAAGCTTGCTTCCCAACCAAGTGTTCCTGAGTTCAGCTCCACTGTACATACTTGGGTAAGTGTCTTTTACTCTAGACAAGACTTGACCAAAGCCTTGTGAGTGAATTTGGTAGACAGAAACTGAATGAAGCCCGTCATATATGTGTGTGTTTCTGTGTATTTATGTGTGTGTATATTTCTGTATGTGTACTTTTGTGTTTGTGTTGTTTGTATTTGTCACCACTACCATCGGTACCACTACTACCACCACCACCACCACCACCACAATTTGACAACTGGTGTCAGTTTATTTACATAGCGATTAGACAAAAGAGACAGATACACTAAGTATCAGACTTTAAACATAAGTACTGGGATCGATTTCTTTGACTTAACCCTTCAATGTTATGCCCTAGCATGCCCACGGTCCAACGACCAAAACAAATAAAGGATAAAATACAATAGTACTACCAAATTGCAAGATATAAATTATCAAGTACAAAATGCAAGTTTAAATATCGAAAGAAAAACTAATTTAAAATACAACTTGCAAAACACTAGTCGTAAAATTACAAGGTTTTATGTAAATAACAAAATGATTGATTATGAAATGCAGAACTCAAAGCATAATACAGACCATGATACAGAATTCAGAATAGTTTCTCAAGTTGCAACGTTATATATTACATAATAAGATTATGAAATTTGCAAACTTATAAAATTAACAAATTATCAAGCTATAATTTTACAAAACCATAACATTAGAAAATCATTTAAAATAATGCATTATGGAATTATGTATGCGTGTAGTCACTAGAATTTACAATAACGATAAAACTATGGCGTTATAGAATTGTGGCATTATTGCCTGCGGTCCACATATAAGCATTAGTAGCTTCAGGTTTATGCAGTGACGTGACCTATCTTTTCGTCCGATGTCACTTTGTCCAACGTCATTTCATTCACGTCTTTTTGTCCGACGTCTTTTTGTCCGACGTCTTTTTGTCCGACGTCTTTTTGTCCGACGTCTTTTTGTCCGATGATGTTTTGTTCAACGACTTTTTATCGAATTTTAAATAAACTCTTTAGCAAACAAGATGAACATCAAAATCAAATAATCATTGAGAATTTTATTGATAGGATTTATCGTTGGACAAAAAAATCGTGGGACAAAAAGACGTCGGACCAAAAGACGTGGACGAAAAGACGTTTGACGAAGTGACATCGGATGTAAAGACATAGCACCATGCAGTGATTATGTTGACTGCGAAGCGAATAACTGGATGAATAAAGTAAGTTGTGATTTCGTGTGGGATGCTAATGCGTAGCGTGCCAGATAATTGTAATTACTGTTAGATTACTTTATAGCTTTTTTATACTTGCTCTACGCTCGCTTGTACTTACACGAGAACATTAATTCACAATTCCCTAAAGAGTATGAACATTTTCTACACCCCCAGCATTATACAAGTTGCAGGTCCCAATTTGTCCATAAGATTTAGTTCCATCTATGATATTATTTTGATATTATATCTATTGAGCTTATAATTTAGTGACCATATGTGTTTGGAAAATGTGACTGCACTTCTAATTACGTTTTTGAAGCGAGTGTATTCACATGAATATTTATTTGAGGTATCTAATACCTAATGGATAATTTGATGGGTTCTTTAAATTGCATGTTAGACAGGAGTCGATGGTTATTGTTGTGTAGAAGGTTTTTGATGTTGATGCTTCATACCTGTATGGAATATTATTTGGGCAGGGGTTGAAACTTGTAATATAGTTCTTCTATGGAATATTATGTGAGCAGTATCCCTTCAGTCATTGGGGCTAAAGTGTGTGTTAATCCAAAGTATCTTACATTCGCGTCGTTTGTGAGGGTCCATCTTACTTGTGACGTTTGATGTGTTTTGTATTTTGTCCTTGAAGTCAATAAATATTCATTATAATATTCGGCCATTCTTTTTAGAAAATACTCATTTAATATGTCTCATAGACGTAGACTTACCTTAACTAGGCTCTGTCAATATGCAAGTGATTTGTGTATTAATATGTGTTTTTGTGGTGGGGGGGGGGACTCATTTGTGCATGTGGGTGTGAATGTATATTCAATTAACTGTTTGTATGCGTATTTATATGTTGGTATCTTTATGTATGAGCACCTATGTTTTGCATGGATGTTTAGTCATATGGAAATAAAAAAAATCTACGTAAACATAATGGTACATGATTCTACATTACACACACACTGACCGATTAAACGTAAGTTTTCAAATTTCGGTATTGGTATTAAACAACTTTAATGATACTTTTAGTAAAATCTATCGATTTCAAAACCTAAGCGATATATAATTTCCAGAATAATTTAGATGTTAGTTTGAACTGTTTTCACTAGAAGCACTAAGTCCATAAGTACCTTTACGAGTATTGCTAACTTGAAAATAATACACGAACACACACACACAAACACACACACACACACAAACACATATACATACATAAACATACATAGATATATGTATATATGCATTTACATGTGTCTGTATGTGTGTCTGTGTGTGTGTAAAGAGAGAAAAAACATGCAAATTTATACGTGGACTATTAGACATTCTATATAGGGAAGCAAGTCAAAAAGCCGTATCTCAGACTACATGCTTGTGTTAAGATATGCGGGTATGTGTGCGTATGTTTCTGTGTATTTGTGTGAACGAGGGCATAAACATACTCTTGCACGTATGCATAAATGGCTATGTAACTATTAAAACATATTTCATTTTTATTGAATTTTCAACAGCAATCAAATAGAAACAACTGTAATAGATATTCCTTTAGCTCTTAATCAAAACTGATGACATTACGTAAGTTTCGAAACTAATATATTAAAAAATATTATAGACTATGATTCGCATATAATTTTACAAAATGTTAATATACTATATGTTAATAATATAATTTTCAAAATGCTTATATACAAAAATACTTACGATGCTCCTCTGAAATGGTAAATACTGGTGAGTCGGTAGAAACGTCAGAATGCCGGACGAAATGTTTAAAAATATTTAAAAGGAAGTTCACAGGATATTTGGATAAATTCAATTGCTGCGAAGAGTGAAGAATATATCGTTTCGAGGCCATTGCTCTTTGTTCGAATGTGCGAAAAGGAGAAAAAGTATGACTTTATCGCTATTTCTGTCGGCAGGTATATGATGGGGGACTGAAACGAAGAAGTGAAATATGTAGGATTAAAGATGGAAAAATTAGAGAGACGTGATATGTATGTATTTAATCTAGAGTATACGTAAACAAAAGGAGTTAAGTTATTGTTGCATCGTTCTTGATCTTCCCCATAAAGTTCTAGCTATAACCTCGATGAAACTGTGACAGTGATTAGGTCGCGGTTTTGCGACGAAAATTGTGACACAACGCAATTTAAATTCAAGGAGAATGTAACAGTTCTGTGTATTAATAAACGGTTCTTCAAGGAAAATCTCGCTTTACTTGTCAAAGCCTACCTCACATTAACTCTCTTGTTAAGCAAATACAAGTCTCGTGTGTGTGTGTGTGTGTGTGTGTGTGTGTGTGTGTGTGTGTGTGTGTGTGTGTGTG
>NC_068987.1:63658879-63660903 GCF_001194135.2 Octopus bimaculoides | reverse complement strand
ATATATATATATATATATATATATATATATACATATGTTTATATATACGTATATATATATATATATATATACATACATACATATATGTATGTATGCATGCATGCGTGTAGTTTATGTAGGTATGTATATGTAGAGAGGATTATAATACAAGCTGTGTCCTCATGAAGCACAGCTTCATATTCCAAAACTCCAAAGTATATTTTAAAATGCTGGACTTTATATGAAAGTGGAAAATCCTGGAGAATACCGTGAAATACTGGAAAATACATTTTACAGAGTAATTACATTCCAAAACAGAAAACTAGAAAGAGATATGATATTTATTCTGCATTACATATGTTTCATTGCTTATAGGAGTTACATAGGTATGCATGTAGAAAAAGACATGTTAGACATCTCCTACTAGTAACTATGCACACCGAGATATATATTAACACGCAGAGTTTCTTTAGTATCTGAATATTTACTCTCCGGATTCGCTCATTTATTTCGACTTGCTTTCGTAACATCATTGGAAGTTATATTTCGTTCCCGATCAGATTCCGATACTGAATTGAAACACCTGAGCGTACATACATGTATATATATATTATTTATCACGTATTTATTTCATTTTTGTATTTACCTATGTGTTTATGCATTTATTCATTTATTAACAAGCTGCAAGACTTCAGTTGTGCAAAGAAGTGAAAGTTACATATGGTTTTATAACTCAAATCCAGTGCAGACTTGTAATGTTCGAAAAGAATTAGGATCTTATTAAATTCTCTCCAACCACTTAAATTTTCTGAAATAACTACCAGAATATTTTCAAATTTTCTACATTGATATAGTTTTGCACGCTGGTGGCCAGTGTCACATTCATTTTCTCAACATGCAAAATTACATCGAAACTAATTTTTTTTTTTAAACAATCTGTTGAAAATGTTAATACTTCTAGTGATTGGAAGAAATTTAACAAGATCCGGCTTTGAACAAAGTTGTGCTTGGTCAGAATAGAGCAAAGTAATAGATAAACAACAGGCACAACAACAATAATCACAACAACGACAGCAACAGTTTCGCCAACAATAAAAATGTTACTACCGTTATATCCAGTATGAAATTGGCTATTCAAACCATTATGAAAAGCTTAAGTGTCACTGGAACTACAACAGCAGCAGTAACGACAAAGACAGCAATAACGTTGGCGGTACCATCAGCCCTACTACCATCACTACTACTGGAAAAAGTGGTTTCGAATTTTGTCACAAGGCTAGCAATTTAGGGGAAGTGGATTAGTCAATGATACCGACCCCAGTGCTCAACTGGTACTTGCTTTATTGTCCCTGAAAAGATGAAAGGTAAAGTCAACCTCAGCAGAATTTGAACTCAGAACGTAAAAACGGACGAAATGCCGCCAATTATTTGCCTGGTGTGCTAATGATTCTGCCAGCTCGCCGCCTTCTACTACTGGAAATATTGGTTTTTTTATGTGGGGACAGACGGCCTCAAATTTTAGGATGAGAAACAGAGCAGACGATTATATCGATCTCTCAGTAACTGGTTGATACTCTAGTTTATTTGGTAGCTTTGAAAAAAGGTGAATGGCAAAGCTGACTCTACCTTTAGAGTCAGCGGGAATTGGACTCTAAAGGTAGAGTCGTAAACGTTAGCAAACCTTAACAAGAGCACAATCTACTATCATCGTCACGCTCTTCCCCGACAATCACCACCACCATCATCATCATCATCATGAGCAGCGGCAGCAGAGGGTTCATCATATCATTATCACCATCACTATCACCGCTGCTGCCGCCACTACCACAACCATCACCATCACATCACAACTACCAGCAGCACCATCACCAACATCACTACACCCATCTTCGTCTGCATCATCATCGTCATCTTCGTAGTCGTCATCATCATCATCATCACCATCTAGATTGCTACACCACTTATCACCACCACCACCGCCACCACCGCCGCCGCCACCACCGTCGCCACCACTACCATCGCCACCACCACCGCCACCACTACCA
>NC_068987.1:63656997-63658239 GCF_001194135.2 Octopus bimaculoides | reverse complement strand
CACCATCACCATCATCAATTTCCAACTTTACCATCATAAATAACATGGTAAGCAACCACTAAAATTCTCATGGCCACAAGCAAATTCCTCACCTTCTTGAAATAAAATAAAATAAAATAAAAGAAAGAAAGAAAGAAAGAAAAAAGAAAGAAAGAAAGAAAGAAAGAAAGAAAGAAAGAAAGAAAGAAAGAAAGAAAGAAAGAAAGAAAGAAAGAAAGAAAGAAAGATAGAAAGAAAGAATACTCCCAATCTAACAACGATTATATCAAGAACACCAGCAATAACAACGCAGCATCAGCAGCAGCAATAACATACACTCCACCAGAACAGGCAGCATCCTATTTTATTTTTTAAAAGACAAGCGCGGGCGCGTCCATAAATCTTTCAGCTGAAAGAAATTTTTGAAAAGACATTTGAACAATTGGCGCTAAGGAAACTCAGTCAACTGTATCCGTGTAACGAGAGCGCTCCAATACTTGTCATTCAATTAAACAGTTCAATAGTGTCTCTTCACATTTACCTATTTACAGTTCACTGATTGGATTAAACCATATTTTAATTACTCCAGCTCTAGAAGCACTTCGTAAAATAAGTGGTTAGAATTTTGAGCTTAGCGTTGCGCTGTACGCTGACAAAGTACTTGCCAGTATTTGAAGGCATAGTTGTGGTGCAGGCATGGCTTTGTCATTAAGGAATCTTATTTCGTGATCAATGTGTTATGGGTTCGACCGCACTAGGCGGTATCTAAAAATATAATTTTAGTTTAATTATAACATTGTTATGAGTCGTGATCTATTGATCGCAAGCATTTCTACGTTACATTGTTTAAGGTTCAGATGCAATGCGCGGCAGCTTCTGTAAGTGTCTTCTGATATAGCCTCGGGTCAACCAATGCTCCATGAGTGATAATAGTCGACAAAATCTATGAGAATCCCGTCGTATGTAATATATGTACTATTACGTGTGTGTATAAATGTGCATATATAAATATATGTATATTTTTTTACTTGTTTCAGTCATTAGAATGGGGCCATGCTGGGACGAAGAAATTTTAATAAAATGTATCCACCCCAATACTTATGTTTTTTAAAACCTGGTATTTATTCAATTGGTTTCTTTTGCCGACCCGTTAAGTACGGGGATGTAAACACACAACACCGATCGTCAAGTGGTGATACGGCAAACACAGACACACAATCACACACACACGTATATATACATATATATATATATATATATATA
>NC_068987.1:63655858-63656646 GCF_001194135.2 Octopus bimaculoides | reverse complement strand
AATATAAATGTCATGCTGTTAAAAAATTTTTTTTTTCTGTTTTTCCTTTTAAAAATTTCAATATAAACCTAATGGTCATTGTAAAATTTATAACGTGTGACTGAAGGAAAGGCATCCAACCGCCAGATTCGAACCTTTACTTTTCCTTTTGGCCCCACTTACCTGGTTCCAGTCACTCACAGCTTGTTCACTACTTGCTTCCATCTTTTAGCGAACATATCCTGTGACAGGTATCTCTTCTCCAGCCTGATCTTGCTATCGAGGTGGTAACTAAAGAAGTTAACTAACCCCTGACAGTATAGCTACTGCGCAGAAAATACAAGCCTTCTTTCCCTGTTAACGGAAGGAGGCGGCACAAGCTTGATAATAAACTCGGCCGATAACTGTACTCTTCCGATCGTTGACAACAGTTGCTCGACAAAAGCTATCAGTCCCGATAATTCCGGATACTCCACGAAGGCGTGCAAGTCAGTTTCCCTATCAGGCCCGCATCTCGGACATGTTGGCGAGACAGCTTGTCTCGAACAGGCAAAGCCGAATGGTAGTACTGCCAAGCTAGGGATTTCTGGTAATTATCCAGATACCCCGGCCCGAAAGTTCTCCTGAACAGGTTGCAGGTGATCTTAACGTATGCGTGTGTGTATGTAGGTGTGAAGGTGTGAAAATGTGGGGATGGGAATTGGTCAGTGCTCGTGTGTGCGTGGTGGTGTGTTATGATGTGATGTGTTGTGTGGTATGGTGTAGCGTGGTGTGGCGTGGTGGTGATGGAAAGTGTGGGAGGCGAGAGT
>NC_068987.1:63651627-63654264 GCF_001194135.2 Octopus bimaculoides | reverse complement strand
AAATGTGTAAAAATGAGTGCGTGTGTTTTTTGTGTATGTATGTGTGTGTGTGAGTGAGGGTGTGAAAAAATTAATGGAGATTATGTGTATTTCCAATTAAATACGTAAGAGTGTTAATTAACGCAACCTGATAGCTTTAATATGAAGGATGATATATGCTGTCGCTTTTCGCGGTTCTCTGTACGTTTTATTATTTATGTTTATTTCTAAACCAATGTTAAATTTCTTAACATTTTCCTTTCGTTTGAGATGGTTGGATAAGAGAGTTTAATGAGTTCGTGTTTTGATTTTCACTCGTAGGGAAATATCGTCTAGTTCATAAAATACAGAGTAACATGCTGTCAGAATAATAACCATTATTATCGTACTTGCTGAAGAGATTATGTCAACAATCGTGTATGCAATATTGTATCCAGTACTGATCTGTTATGAAGACACGTAGTCTAGCGGTGTGAGAGCCCAGCTCACGATCGTAAGATTACGTGTTCGATTCTTAGACTGGTCGGTGTTTCTTTTGTTCTCGATCAAGGCACTTCATCTGATGTTGCTCAATCCTACTGAGTTATGAATAAACCCTTGCTGAATGCTCTTGCACACTCTTCCCCCTTCTCTCTCTCTCTCTCTCTCTCTCTCTCTCTCTCTCTCTCTCTCTCTCTCTCTCTCTCTCTCTCTCCCTCTCTCTCTCTCTCTTTCTCGGAATGAAGATGGAGCGTCGCGGGGTGTCTCTATGTCTCTACGCAACTACGCAAGCACCTAAAAAAATTTGCAAATACAAATTATCTACCATCCAGTCATACTCGATTCTAATGGTTTTGATAGCCTCAACCTCATACACTCCCGATTATGCATTACCTAATCTGACAGGCATTGTTATGCTTTCTACATGAACAACTAGGATGGTTGTATTAAATAAGCTTGCTGGTGATGAGTTCATTTTCTCTAAAAATGAACTCATATTAGGCCCTTTCAAACTAATATTCAGCCCTTTCAATTATATTAGGTCCTTTGAATGATATTAGGTCCTTTGAATGATATTAGGTCCTTTGAATGATATTAGGCCCTTTCAAACTCTCACATTTAGAATCTGCGACAAATCTAACTAGACATTAGTAAGTAGCTTCATACATTCGAGAGATGGAAAACAAGGCTGAAATATCCTGAAAAAGTAATATTCGAGTAGTAAAAAACCATGCAGCACATGCACCACAGAGAACCGGGAAATTTCCTACACCACATTTCTTCTGAACCAACATTACAAACACTTATTATTTTGAAGCTACAGGATATTCAAGACGTACAAACATAAGTTACATCGACTACTAATGAATATTCATTTATTTATTCATTTATTCATAGTTATTTGCCATCATTTGAATGTTGTTCAGTGGATGATAATAAATCTAAACACTACTAACTTTAGAATTGTTCTTTTCCGAATAGGCTTTATTTCCAAATACTTATTTAATTGTTTATCACTTATTATTTGCACTTTTATAATTAATTCATCTGTTTTATTCATATTCTCATCCTCCACTTGCTTTTCTTTCTTTTAACTCTCACGTAAGAGTCTCCCAATTCAATAATCCTGACAGGTCTGGTTATATATTTTCCAGATAAACAATAATATCCCAACCACTCTCTCTCTCTCTCTCCCTCCCTCTCTCTCTCTCTCTCTCTCTTTCTCTCTCTCTCTCTCTATCTCTATCTATCTAGCTATCTATCCATCTCTCTTTCTCAATACAATCGACCGCTCCCTTTACTGTCCCCACACTTCTTACTCGCCTAAGTAATTTATTGTAATTCATTGCTTACTGACCTACAATTAGCTTCAGCCGTACTACATTCAAAATTTACCATATCCCTCCACACACTTACGAATATACTTAAGACTTTCCAATATTCTAATGATCTTATTAAAGGAGGTATCACATGTCCTTCCTTGCAGGCAACCCCTAAAACCTTAACAGTTGCAGGAAATTTGTATACATAACACTTGGAACTTCAGAAGGGTCTGCACAAAACTGTCATTTCTTCTGTTAACTTTTTGATCCTGATCAAAGTTTTTCTCGTTTGAGAAAAACCAAATCTGCTGGATTTTTCAATTTATTTAAGAGCCTTTTAGATCTGATGTCGTAATTTTCTTTAGCCTTTTCTGACAAATTGACCTTTCCTCATCATATAAGACATATCTGAAGTTTTCGTGGACAACATTTCTGACTATTCCTTCTGACGTATGAAAATCTTTTGCAATTGACCTCATGGACTTTCTGGGATTGTAATCAATGGTCTGTTGAACTTGCTGGATAAATTCAGGTGTTCTGATGATTTCAGAGCGTTTAGAATGCGTTTTATGCTTTGATACTAGTGACACGTTTCCATCTTCAGTCTCTAGCTCCTTACAAACCTTGTGGACGAAAGATCTGGCAACCTTTAAAAATCAAGATATTTCTAATACGCTATGCTAAGCCTTTATAACCACAATAACAGCATGCCTCTTCATTTCTTGAGTAAGTTGAGGGTCTACCATTATTATTTTCTGAAACAAAGATTATACAGAGTTACCAAGAAATAGAGCAATGACCTCCAAAAAGGTATATCCTCAAATACCTTACGCACCCTGTATATACCTATATATAT
>NC_068987.1:63648757-63651418 GCF_001194135.2 Octopus bimaculoides | reverse complement strand
ACATATATATATATATATATACATATATATATATATAATATACATATATGTATATATATATATATACAAACATACATACATACATATACATATATATATATATATACACGTACATACATACATATATATGTGTGTGTGTGTGTGTGTGTGTGTGTGTGTGTGTGTGTGTGTGTGTGTGTGTGTGTGTGTACATACATACAAGTCATCCCGAACAAACTGAATATTCGAGCTTTAATAACTATCAATAAACGTGATAAGATATGAATATTATACACCATTATAAAAGCTTAGTGTATCTTCTTTTTGTTTCAGACTAAATAAAATCAGATATATAAATTGGATAATGGCTATTGACTAAAATACAATCACAACCCTCCACAAAGCGGCAAGAGTAATAAGGTAATAACAAAACAGCTTCAAATTAACTGAACAGTCTGGAAAATTGTCAACAAATGTCAATAGACTGGTTCCACCGTTGCTTGACCATGACGTGATCAAAAAAGAAGTGTGCGGACCCCTCAGCTTATCAAAAGTACCAGAGAAAAGATACAGCGTATTCCTCGTCATTCCATCAGAAAACTGGCTGCCACAGCAAAAATAAGCCGAACTTCGATGAAACGAGTACTAAAGGAGGATCTTAGGACCCACCCCTGCAAGATGATCCACCGTTATGAGCCCACGCAAGCCTATAGGGCCACAAGACTGGAGAGAAATCGTATTATTCTGCCAGGGATTGCTGAAGGCACGTTGCCTAACCTGATGTTCACTGATGAAAAGAAATTTGACATCGACAGAAAGTAAGCCACCAGAATGACAGATTTTGGAGTATATCTGGCTCCGTCGAGAATGGACTCGTAAACTGACATCAAGATCCACAGACAGTTATGGTTTGGGCGGCTGTGATAGCCACTGGAAGGTTAACCCTCCTTTTTGTGCCCTCTGATGTTAAAATTAACACCTAGCGATATATTAGTGACATTTTGGAAGTTGAATTGCTTCCATGGGCGAATGAGCACTTTCAAGACGCACCTTGGAGCCTCCAACAGGAGTCGGCACCATCCCACAGCTCCAAAAAGACCCAAAACTGGATTCAGAAAAACATTCCGTCGTTCATAGGCAAGGATGTATAGCCCTCAAGAAGACCCGATCTCAACCTGTTGGATCTTTCTCTTTGGTCCATTTTGGGGCCGAGTGTCTCGAGCATTCCTCATGCTTCGTTCGATGCTTTGAAGGCAAAAATGTGCAAGGAATGGGCTTCGATTCCGCAAGAATAGTTGCATGCCGCATATGAAGCATTCGCACCGAGACTTAAGGCTGTGATTAGAAACAGAGGTGGTCATATCGAATAAATGTGGTAGTGTCATAACTGTGCTACCTTTATCATTGCATTGCAACGCTCGGACCCAAAATATAAGAATATTTTGCTATGGCAAATTTGAAAAAAGTTGGTTGCCTTAATTTTGGGACACCCTGTATATGTTGTTGTTGTTGTTGTTGGCACTCCGTCGCTTACGACGTCGAGGGTTCCAGTTGATCCGACCAACAGAACAGCCTGCTCCTGAAATTAACGTCCAAGTGGTTGAGCACTCCACAGACACGTGTACCCTTAACGTAGTTCTCGGGAGTATTCAGCGTGACACAGTGTGACAAGGCTGAACCTTTGAATTATAGGCACAACAGAAGCAGGAAATAAGAGTGAGAGAAAATTGTGGTGAAAGAGTGCAGCAGGGTTCGCCACCATCCCCTGCGGGAGCCTCGTGGAGCTTTAGGTGTTTTCGCTCAATAAGCACTCACAACGCCCGGTCTGAGAATCGAAACCGCGATCCTATGACCGCGAGTCCGCTGCCCTAACCACTGGGCCATTGCGCCTCCACCCTGTATATGTATGTATATACAATTCCCCAATAAATAAAAAGACAAGCAACTAAAATGAAAAGGTTTGAATGAAAGTTTTACTACCAACGTTCATTGATTTCTTTTATCATTAAGATCAATTCTAAATTGTGAGAGACAAACGATTGGAACTTGCAAACTTTTACCACAGCCTAAAATTTCTGTGCGTTGTGTGAATCTATTTATATGTAAGTTTGCATGTCTGGTCCTACTAGCTATATGTGTTCATAGCTGTATTGCTGTAGGTATATGAATACTACTGGTGGCAAACTTCTGGTCCTGGCCGATTACATTGTTGTACTGAGATACACCTCTGAAAAATTATATATGTTTGTATACGTATAAGTATGGATGTGTATGCGTACTTGTGTGTGTGTGTGTGTGTGTGTGTGTGTGTGTGTGTGTGTGTGTGTGTGTGTGTGTGTGTGCGCGCGTCTATAAACGACTATACAAAATCTCTCTCGTTTGTGCATTTTATATGCATCTACATGCGTCCGTATTTATGTGCGTGCGTAGTGAACATGTATGCACTAGTACGTTTAAATATTATATGTATTTGCGTGTGTATGTGTGATTATGTGAGTGTGTCTCAAAGTGTGTGCAAGTGTATGTGTTTGTGTGCTTGCACTTTTGTTAGTGTAGGTGTGTAGATGCGTATAACTTACTGCTTCTGTGACCGTATTAGTATATATATACATATATATAACACACACACACACACACACACACACACACACATATATGTATATATATATACATATATATATA
>NC_068987.1:63642894-63643689 GCF_001194135.2 Octopus bimaculoides | reverse complement strand
TATATATATATATATATATATATGTATGTATGTATGTATGTATGTATGTATGTATGCATGCATGTGTGAGTGTACGTATGTGCGCGTGTATACACTCTTAGTGACATGTAACCTGACCTATCAGTTGATCGGGCTGTGACTGACTAAATCGAAAACCCTGCCAAATTTACTTGGAGAGGAGAGTATTTTCGTAGTGAAATTCTGCAGGATAAACAAAACCTGTCAAAGGGCGATTGACTTCAATGTAGTCCAAAACTATCCAAACGTTGAGGGTGAGGTAACCCTAATCTTTGATTTGCCCCCTTTATGGATTAGATATAGCTCTGTTGCATATATTGTTCAGAGACTGGAATACGTTATTCTAAACTTTAGAAATGCATGACATAGGCATCGGTTGATTTGTTTGTACGTTAGGTGTCACACACAGTGGTAACTCATAACCAAAAGTGTCAAACCACTCAATGAAAGCTTCCATAACGAAATGAAGGGATGCATTAACGTCGCTGGAGAGATTTCTAAACACCGCTCGCAAGAGGCGCCCATCATTGCCAAATTGCGCCAAAGAATGTGTCCTTAGTAGGAATGAAAAACACCATGAGTGCTACTCATATTTAAAAGGAAAAGCATCAGAGGACAGCATGGCACAAACCGAGTTGTAATCATAATGTATCTATCTATCTATCTATCTATCTATCTATCTATCTATCTATCTATCTATCTATCTATCTATCTGTCTGTCTATCTATCTATCTATCTGTCTGTCTATCTATCTATCTATCTATCTATCTATCTATC
>NC_068987.1:63642640-63642884 GCF_001194135.2 Octopus bimaculoides | reverse complement strand
CTATCTATCTATTTATCTATCTATTTATCTGTCTATCTATCTATCTGTCTATATATATATATATAGAGAGAGAGAGAGATAGATAGATAGATAGATAGATAGATAGATAGATAGATAGATAAATGGACAGACAGACAGACAGACAGATAGATATATACATTTCTTTTATTAGCCACACAGGGCTCAACGAAGATGGGACAAATACAATGTAGAGCTTTTCTTTTTGGGAGGGGGAAGGAAGGAA
>NC_068987.1:63637078-63638694 GCF_001194135.2 Octopus bimaculoides | reverse complement strand
TACATATACCTGTATACATATATATATATATACGCACATATATATACATACATGCACATATATATATATGTATATTTATATACTTACATATATTTATACACTTACTATATATATGCATATATATATATGTATACATCGACATATATATGTATATATATATACACACACACACACATGTACATGTATACATATATATATACATATATACATACAAACATATATATGTGTGTGTGTGTGTGTGTGTGTGTGTGTGTGTGTGTGTGTGTGCAATATTACAATGAATTTTTGTCTGCTTTAGTATATTTATACATACATACACACATACATACACACATACATACATACATACACACACATACATATATACATACGTACATACACGCGCAAACACACACACACGCACACACATACATAGGTACATCATGGATTATATATATGATATATATATACAGTTACAGTAAGTAGCAATAGCAATAGCATAACTTTGTTGTAATTTTAAAATATTAACATGCTAAATGAGAATAAACGTAAAATTAGTCGTGTGTGGAATAGTTGGGGATATTTGAAACTCAAATTTTATACACACACACACAAAACCATCCACCGACGCACACACACATATGTACATATGTATATATATATATATTATGTGTGTATATATATTTATATGTATGAATGTATGTATGTGTATATATATATATATATATATATATATATATTCATATATATGCCCACAAACGCATACATATACATACATACAAACATATCTACATAGATACGTGCATACATACACATATAAGAACGTATAAACATACATCCATACTTCCACACACATACAAACATACATACATACATTCTTATATTTATGCAGTAGTTTCGGGTATGCTAACAGACTCAGTGACTTCCTCCAATATATCAACTGTTAAACTGAATTACTAGATCAGTTTCATAATTAGAAATGTAGTAAACCATGTTCTGCAGGGAAACATTACATTATTAATCATTATAGTAAACTGATATCGCAGATATTGCTTTCTTTATTTCAATATTACAGTGGTAGTATTTTTAAAGCGTTAGCATATAATCCAAAGTCGTTGTAGTTGTGGTTCGTGCAACTTAGTGTTTCTATGGTTTCTACTTTTTCAACATACTTCCTATATTCCTTCTAAATCTATATTATAAATCAACAAACCATGGTAGCTACATTTAGTTCATTTACATGCTAGAAACATCAGTCAAATGTTTCTGCCTGTTCTATGGCACAAGTGATACACAGAACGAACTCTTCGCAACGCCTGTGTTAGAATGGTGGCAGCTGATGAAGGAAAATGTTCTCTATGTGGCCTATGTGTTTTCTGTACTTTGGTTATTATTATTTTTTCTTGTCTACGTTTTGTTTGCAACGTCCTGTACCCAGATATGTACCTATATATATACAGGTAGATGTAGGTATGCACATACGTATATATGCATATACTCATTTATTATTTATTTTATATATATATATATATATATATATATATATAGCAGGTTAGATGTCCGATAGGCATCTCTCTTATGTGTTTAAATGTACACTGTATGTATTTATATATACATACATACATACATACATACAT
>NC_068987.1:63636081-63636910 GCF_001194135.2 Octopus bimaculoides | reverse complement strand
TATATATATATATATATATATATATATATAAATAATATATAAACATATGCATATATCCATACATATATGTACATACCTAAATCTATATGTATACATACATGCATACATGGGTACAAGACATCAAAAACATGTTACACACAATGAGAAACGAAAACAGAAAAACGAAAACAGAAAACGAAATTTTTTCGAACAACGAAAAAAACAAACAGAGAACGAGACATGCTACATAAAGAGTAAAACCCTTCGTCAGTTGTCCTTGTTCCATCTATTCCGCGTTTCGAAGGCAAGGACAATACGCGACTTTGCTGGAACAGTCCTTCCTGCAAAGCAAATATTTCTTAATTAGCCCATGTTAATCTTGAAACAAATCCATGACTAATGAAACTTTTAATCAATCATCAGGTTCCTGTATTGGATGTCCTAGTTAATTCCTAATATCCTTTTTCTTTTTCTGTCCCTTAAACCTTAGTAAACCCATAAACTAATATAAATCCTATACTAATTTTTCTTCACATTATAAAAATAAAGCTTAAATTCTATGCGTCTTCTAAATAGTATTATTATATACATCAGCTAAAATTTTAAAATAATTTTTTTAAATAATTCAAAATAATTTTCATGAACCCAATATACTTAATATCCTTAGATTTACACCTTATCTATAGCCTCTGAATTCAATACTGACATTACTTCATGCTTTTTATTTTATTAGCATACCTCTTATTGTTAAAATATTGGTTAAACTAATATTGATATCTGTAAAACAATACTGATGCTCTATTCAGACTAAAGAAAAAGCCCTGTTTGACCTATATACCTAGGGTTTAAT
>NC_068987.1:63632797-63635946 GCF_001194135.2 Octopus bimaculoides | reverse complement strand
GTCAAGATGGATTTTTATGTATTCTTCCTCCCACTTGGATTTGAAATGTTGCCACAATTATAATATGTCTATTCTACTGTAATTTTCTGCATTTTCCTGCAGCTGAAGATTGCTCTACATATTGCATTTAATGTAATGCTCGCATTACTTAAATAAATGGAGTAGCATGAAACGTGCGTATTGCAATCATCTTTGAAATCCGTGTTGCTTATTTTGATTTTTTGATCACCTAGTTTTTTGGAATGGTTTTTGTATAATACCATACCATACTATATTCTGGTGCCTAAACATAAGTACCATATTCAATCTTGAATCTAAATCTAAACCTTCTATATATATATGCACACAAACACACACACACACACACATTTTTATATATTAAAGGTGTAAAGATCCTGTTTTCCAGATTATGTGGCGAATATATTTCTCTCTTAGATAAGACTTCCGCCACTGTTTTCGATTATTCTAAAAGCTTCTATTCATTTACATCAAGTTTCTGTTCCAATTTTCACCAAGTGGCGTATAAGTTTGTACTTTTACACATTAACGATTATATCACTACACCAACGTTAATTTGAATGTTATGTTTCGCTGGTAAGGTCATAATATAACCGAAACATATCTCAAGTAGCACGCCGTATATGGTGAGATTATATTTTTTCACTTTTTTCACAGTTCTAGTAGACTGTTTCTTGCTTCTGGCATTCAGTAGAGTAATTCTAAATTCATCTTATGCATATACATAGTCATACGTGCACACAAATATGCATACAATATATCCAACCACATGGTTGCGGGTTCAGTCCCAATGAGTGGCACCTTGGTCAAGCGTCTTCTATTATAGACTCGAGCCAACCAAAGCCTTGTGAGTGGATTTGGTAGACGGAAACTGAAAGAAGCCCATCGTATGTGTGTGTGTGTGTATGTGTGTGTGTGTGTGTGTGTGTGTGTGTGTGTGTGTGTGTGTGTGTGTGTGTGTGTGTGTGTGTGTGTGTGTGTGTATCTGTGTTTGCCCCAAAATTCGCTTGACAACCGATGCCGGTGTGTGTACTAGGCTTACAAAGAATAAGTCCTGGGGTCGATTTGCTTGAGTAAAGGCGGTACTCCAGCTCGGTCGTAGTCAAATGACTGAAACAAGTAAAAAGAATAAAAGAATAAACGAATACAATATATACGCATACAATATACATGCATGCAATATGCATACAATATAGATACAAATATGTCTGCATGAATACATACACATATAGAAACAAACAAGAGCAAAACACAGCTGCAAAATACACACTGAACAAGAGAGACTACAGCGTTTAAGCCCAATACGCAAATGAGAATGTCATGGCGCTTTTATGTCGACGATATTACACATGTGATCAGCAGCTGTCTAGTAGTATTATTAAGATACTACCTACGAATGCGATATGCAGTTATTGCTAAAATAATATACAATGCCATCTGTAAGAAAGATTGCCCTGAGAGAAATACAGAATATATTTCTAATTTTGTCAAATACCTACGTTTCAATACATGGAATATTAGTGGATTATCCTCATCAAAACTTCCGCTAAATGCAATTATATCAGACTTTATATAACTGCAGCAGAAAAGAAAACAAATGTGCAGCAATGAGATCATCTGTCCTGCAGATGTGTATATCTTTCAGAATCAGTGAGAAAGAGAATATTATAGACAACTGCGTCCAATCTTACAGCTTCTCAACCCAGATTCGTATAATTTTTGGTGCAATTGGCTATCTTTTTATTATTTTATTACTTTTAGTCATTGAGTTACAACCATGCTGGAACATCACCTTCAACAGTTTCATTGATTATATCCACTCCAGTACTTACTGTTTATATCTGGTTCTTATTGTATCATATACGCGCACGTGTGTGTGTGTATGTGTGCGTGTGTGTGCGTGTGTGTGCGCGCATATGTCACATGTCTTCGTGGCTGATTAAGTAATTTCGTTTTAATCCTGGTTTCTGTCTTGTATATTAGTTCTAGTTTGATTTTAGTGAAGTAACACCAAGAAAATTCCCCAAGCAGAACGGATTTTCAAATAACTTTATAAAAGATGCGATGAAGTTCGGATGAAGCGCTTATGTAAGAAGATATATCAAGGCTAAGGACGCAGTATTCGGTGTTGTAACAAGGTATCCATGTTAAGTTGGATAGCCTGCTGGTTATTTGTGACATCAGTGTTTGAAGAGATGATGATATTCTAAACTAGACTACCCGTGACTCCTTTGGTCACCGGGGAATATCTGAGTTTCCCAGCAACAAGTTTTATTTCGTGGGTTTTGTTTTTCTTTTCCAGGTTATTTTGAATGCTTTCAAGGAATGTGACGTCGAAATCACGCATAAATGGCTCCTTTCCCCAGAAAAGGAAAGATTTGGCTTCTATTTCTTGCACGCCCTGCTACCATGTAACAGGTATTTGGCATCCTTTATCGCAAATAGCTGTTACGCGGTAGCAGGGCGTGCTAGAAATAACAGTCAAATCTTTAGAAGTGAGATACGTTGAATGCACTCGAAAGAAACTTATGGAAAAAACTATTTCACAGCGACGTTACAAACGGGTCCTTTACAAAATATTTACCATATTTTTAAAGTCATTTTCACCTCAAAATATTTTGCCTACAATGTATTTAATGGAAAGGTTAGAGTTCCTTCCCTTTTAGGATTAAGTTATTTTCGGAGTATTTTCCCATTATGCATTGTTTTGGGTATTTACACCCCGCAAAACTGCGAATATCTCAATAACCACTGGTCCGATTTACGCACAACTTGTTTTATTCCGTTTGTATTCATATTTCAGGGGTGCTTTACTTTCATAGTATTTTCCCATTACGCGCCAGTTTGGTTGTGTAATATTGCAAGCAAGCAAGATTGAAGTTCATTCTTAAAGTATTACAGATATTGCAGCAACGAAATTTAACTGGCATGTGGTGGTCGGACACTCCCCAGTGATGATTTCCAGTAGAATGAAATCACGAGGTAAAATAATTCCGGCGCCCATAACAGGATAACTGCCAGGATAACTTTTCCCTTTTATACTCCCCCTCCCTCTCTCTCCCTCTCTCTCTATCTATCTCCCTCTCTCTCTCGCCTTCTCTCTCTCTCTCTCTCTCTCTCTCTCTCTCTCT
>NC_068987.1:63631297-63632577 GCF_001194135.2 Octopus bimaculoides | reverse complement strand
ATATATATATATATAATCTCGGTCTACCAAGCTCACAAGGCATGGGTCGGCCTTGGGCTATAATATAAGACACCTACCAAAGTAGAACTGATCCTGATTCCACGTGACTGCGAAACCAAACTTCTTAACCACGCAGCCGTACCATAAGAAAATTAAATTTACTTGAACCCATCTTTAATACATCAAAATATTGTCGAGATTTGGAAATACCCAAACACAATTATATTATATC
Organism: Octopus bimaculoides; assembly: GCF_001194135.2. NCBI lineage: Eukaryota > Metazoa > Mollusca > Cephalopoda > Octopoda > Octopodidae > Octopus > Octopus bimaculoides. The sequence continues at coordinate 63,632,345 of NC_068987.1, read as the reverse complement.
TAACAAGATTCGCGTTTACAAATAAATTTTCCTTAAAGAACCATCTGTATGAGATGTCCAATTTCTTGTTGGTATGGCTTCGTAAATTGTTACAATCTGGAATTAATTCAGTCATCTCAGTGTCAGTTAATATTGTCATGTTCAAATAATGCTTAATTCAATCTCTAAATGTCGTCATGTAATGTGATTTTATGCCAAATAATTAATATCGTTGTTGTACGTTGACTTTCGTTGATGTAATTTAATTTAATAGCGGAAAGTATATCTTGAACATGGAGTCCAATTAATTTGGCATGGTCACTGTACTGAAGAGAAAATAAATACCACAACCACAAATATTCGCTCACAAACACTCATACACGCACACACATATATACACGCACAAGCATACATGCATACACACACAGACGCACACAGACAGATGCAGACATATTCGTAGACACACATAGATGAACAAACACGCAAATGTATACCTGTGCATACACACACACACAAACACACGCATACACATGTATATGTGTATATACATACCTAGTTATATATATAAGTATATATATATATGTATATATATAATATATGTACGTATGTATGTAAATAAAAGAGAGAGAGAGAGAGAGAGAGAGAGAGAAAGAAAAAGGGAAAGGGAAAGAAAAAAGACAGATAGATAGAGAGACAGACAGAGACACAGACAGACAGGTAGAGAGTGGGGATATGTGTATGGTTTACGTAAAATGATTACAAAATGCTATCAGAAGTCTCTTAAATGATGTCTGACGATGAATCCTATAGATTCTTCACTTATCATATATCTACTCTTTTTTTCCTTCAGCCAAGATGGGTGAGGTATTTACTTTAATACATTTTTTCTCCCGTATTAGACGTTCTTTCTTCTTATAATTTATGTCAAGCTTTTATGAATAGGTTCGGAGGTTATAGGTTTCCAACAAGCCAATAACTGGTTCACTGTTCACGTGCTTTTTCACACACATACACACGTATATATATATGTATGTATAATATATATATTTATATATATATATATATATAT
>NC_068987.1:63627398-63630944 GCF_001194135.2 Octopus bimaculoides | reverse complement strand
TAGATAGATAGATAGATAGATAGATAGATTTAGTCAGTTGGACACGTGTTGCCACTCAGTTGTTGACGGTGGTCGCGCTGGCTGTGTGGTTGATGTAACTCTTAATACAATAATTGTAGTGAGTTTTTTTTTTTGTTGTTTTCACTCTTGGTTGTTATGGTTATCGTTTCCTTTACTTTTTTATTTCTATTTGTTATATTTACTTTTCTGTTCCCTTATTTCTTTCTTTCTTTTTTTTTATTATTTCTTTCTTTATTCTTTACTTAATTCGTTTTCAAAACTGACATAACTTGGGACAATGGTAAGCATGACCTTCGTGAAATATATCCAATAACCGAACATGTAATAGCTGTGTATATACCAACAAGAATTAGCAGCCCCTAAGGCACAGAAGGTCGAAATGAAATCGTGCGTAGCCAAAAAAAATTTTTTTTTTAATAGAGAGAGTGGTCTCTTATACATATATGCATGTAAACTCATGTACATAATATATTACACATACATACACACATATACGCACGTAGAAAAAAATAAACTGAAGAGAAATAAAGTACCTAGATGAACAGAGGAAATGACGACAATAACGAAACAACAGAATTGAAAGAATATACAAAGCTTAACAAGCTAATGATTAAATAATCCCTAAACATAATAACCCCTTAAAATCCCAAGACTCTTAGAAATCCTTTGAAATATAATATTTTTTAAGGAGATGGAGGTTAAATATTACACACACACACACACACACACACACACACACACACACACACACACACATATATATATATATATACACACACATACACACACACATATGTTTGTATACTATTGTATATTATGTTTGTGTGTGTGTGTGTGTATAATGCAATGAAAAAGAGAGAAGTCTAGAACAGAGAATATAGTTGTCAGGAACATTAATTAGAGAATGTTATAGCAATATAATATGGAAATACAAGGTTTCCCTTTGTTAGAAGAAAATGACAAGAAATATCTTGTAAAATTACATTTATATAGAAAAATAGAAGCAAATAAGGACATTTATATTTAAGGTAGAAAACTGAGAAAATTGGTAAACTTTACAAAATAAAATAATACATTAAATGTGTGTGCATAAGTGTGTGTATGTGTGTGTATAAGTGTGTGTATGTGTGTGTATTATGATCGCACTTTCGGATAATGTTTGCTTTTCTATATGATTTTAGACAAAACTCTCCCTACAGACTCATGCCCACACACGTACATATATAGAAATTTACACATACAAACATATATGTAAATGTATATGTATACATATATATGCGTATATATATATATGTGTGTATGTATGTGTATGTTTATGTATGTGTGTGTGGTGATGGGGGGACTTCACTTAACGAACGAGAGTGCAAAAGGTACAAAAGGTCAGAGTGAAAACCTGAGGATCTCAAACGTTCTTGCATCATTGCCCATTTTGGCATGGAAACTTTATACCAACCCCTCCCGTTTGATGAATATTTTAAAATATACACTTCACCCAGCCAATTTTTAATTCTCAGAAACTTATAAGGAATACAGAAGTTCCCTTTAGAAAATTATTTAATGAAAATGATGTGAATTTGTAGCATCAAATGTCTACCACCGCCATAACATTTTTAGATAACATTAGTGCAATTCTGGCGGCTGGTGTGACGCAGATATTGAAGCAAACAGTGGCACAGATAATGGCGCAGGCACATTGTGTTCAACATTATATCTAATCACGAGTTACTTTGTTTATTTCCTAAGATAGTAAGGTCCTAAAGTGGATGAAACTAATAAAGTAGAACAACTGAGAAGGTAAGGAAAATTGGTAAGTTTTTCTATATATCAGCACGAATGAAATTTGATTAGTATATTACGATAGTGGACATCTTCTAGCAGTCTGTATACAATTACTGTGGCTCTCAGAGGGCTGCTTTATTTAATACTGTTTCAGTTGAGTATATCGAGTTCTTTTGGCATGTAAGTATGCTGATATAAATGAATACGGGTTGAAATCAAAAGAAACGACTATTGCTTGCGGTAGTTCTAAATTTTTGATAACACCTCTGCGTAAGTAACCCAGAAGGTATCTCATTTCAACTCTAAGTGAACATGCAGTATTCAGTAATCCGTTGCTCCTGATTCTTCTTTATCGTAATAAATACACCAAACTATCAACATCTACTTGATAAACAATCGAACAAGATCTTATGTTCTGCAGTAATGTTATCTAATGAAGACTGCAAAGCCGTCTTCACAGCAGTAACTACCAGGTACAATAATGTGCTGAGATCTCTACATTCACAATCACAATCTACATAGAATAGTATTGGGCCCCAGACACGTGGTCTCCAGCCGGGTAACTGTCTGGCTATGCTCATGAAGACAATACTGATTGAGCGGGCAAAAGTGGAATAATTTTCTGAAGTTCCTCTGATTCGACAAGCCTAATATTTTATCCGGTTAGATGTCTCCTAAACATCGATTGACCCAGCTGAAGAAATTTTCAAACAAAGAAACCAATAAAAGCGCCATTGTGTGATAATTCAACCTGTTAGATATAACAACAAAATCTCCGGTAACCCCTTTACCTGTCCAATGCATTTTCAGTAGTTTGTCTTAAGCGTCCATGCTTGTTTCTAGATTTTTAGTTAAGCCTTGTTTCAAATATTCTGTTTGATATAAATCTTTCCTTCCATAAGTCCGAAGTTACTCTGGTGATTGAAAAAAATTGGGAATGTTTATCATACGTGATACATGGACACCAGGAATATACGTCCTATGTATCACATGTTATACGCAGGACAGGTAAAATGTTAATTCATAGCCTTAAGAGAGGAATAACAGATTGGATAATGGTGTCTTAAATTCACTGTTTCATAAAGAAAAGCAAAAAAAAAACAAAAAAAAAAACAATAGAATCACGGTTAGGAGTCGTTTAATCATAGGTCAATGCAATCAGAACTGACCTCGGATTAAACTACATCAACTTCTAAACAACTTTGGAGCCGGGTACGTAAGTTATTCATATATGAAACTATATATCATAGAAACTGAAAAACTTTCACATACACATGGGAACGAACCAGTAACAATTCCAGAATTTATTTGCTTACTAATATAATAAATTAACTTTTTAATATTCTTTAATAAATACTTATAAATTGTGTGTGAAACACTTAAAAAATGCTTGGAAGCAACATGATATTAACTAACATTTAAATATAGTAGCGAACCAAGAAGTCGAGTCATGTCTTACGAAACTGGAAATTAAAATCGTTAAACCGACATATGTTTTCTTTAAGTAATATGCACTTACATACACACACCTACACACGCATATATACAGAGAAACACATATATGTGTGCATATATATATATAAATATATATATATATATATATATATATATATACGTATGTATGTATGTATATATATATATGAACATGCAGAGAAACACATTTACGTGTGCATATTTATAGACATATGTATATATGTATATATATATATATATATTTATGTATATATATGTATGTATGTATATATA
>NC_068987.1:63625718-63627280 GCF_001194135.2 Octopus bimaculoides | reverse complement strand
TATATATATATATAAGTGTGTGTGTATGTATGTATGTATGTATGTATGTCAGTGGGTGTGCGTGTGTGCTTGAGGTAATTAGTACAGTAGTAATCCGCCGTAATGCAGCCGTGGGGAGAGGTACTGATTTCGCGGGGACTTAACACGACTCCCTGTTGTCTTGCAAATGTTCTCAGGATCCATCATGACCTGAAAATATGCATAGACATGTAAATTTGTATCAGTCTGCGTGTATAAATACATATGTGTGTGTGTGTGTATTTGCATGTATATATATATATATATATATATATATATATATATATATATATATATATATATATATAGAGAGAGAGAGAGAGAGAGAGAGAGAGAGAGAGAGATATACATTACTAGATAGATATACATATATATAAATATGTGTATATACAAACAGACATACACACATGTATATATGCATGCATGCAATGTATGTATGTATGTATGTATATATGTGTATTATATATAGAGTGTTCGGTTTAAATTTGATGACTTTGTATCTTCTTTTTTAGGAACAAAGTTGATATATTGGTGAACAGTCAACAGCGTTGGAGAGCATACACTTTAAAGTTGTAGCTGGGGAAAAATTAGCTGACATGGAGGACTATTTTAATATTAGAAAAGAAGCTATCTGTATCATGATGATTTATGCCGAGTATCAAAATACCGATGTCTTGGCTGCTCTTCAGTGTTCTGTGAACACTATAAAGGCAGTAAGATGTGGCATGGACGTCTGCAACAGGGGAACGAGCCGTAGCCAGGAAGGCAAGAGGGTTCTCACTACGTACGCACGACGTAATTCATCTAAAAACTTATGAACAGTGCTATAAGATCAATGTAGACAGCTGGAGACTGTGATCAAAACCTGGCTGCAGAGAGCTGCTGATGGAAGGTTGTATGTGTGGCAGCAGAATTCAGCTCCTTGCCATACATCTATAAGGAGTCAAAAGTGATTGTTGAAGGATTTCTATTGCTTCATCAGCCCCAATTTCTAGCCTCCTAATTCCCCTAATTGTAATCCCACGGATTAGTATGTGTGTGGCGCGGTTGAGAAAGACTCCAACTTCCCCTCCAGCAACGCCAATGTTGAGCTGGTGGCCATGATCAAAGACGTGTTCGAAGATCTTCCCAGATAAGTTGAGGAAGAAATACGCCAGTTTCTGGAGCTATCTTGAGGTTGTGGTGGTGGCTAAGGGCGGTTACGGTGAGTAAGCTATCATGTCTCAGCCATAAGCAAATTGATATTTTTTTGATTTTTTAAAAATACTCTTATTTTTAGATGCGATAATGTATTTCCTTCTCCTTATAAGCAAACTAAAAATAACATTTCACGTTATTCAAATGGAGTAAGCCTGAAACGGATTCCCGTTCCACTGAGGCGGGTGCGAATTTTGGCCTGCCAACCACCGAAGTGGCATCATTCGAAAAACTGCAAGAATGTGAAGAAGTGCATTGTGACTGGCGGTATATAACATCATCCAATAATTTGCTCAATGCAGTGAAATATATATATATATATATATATATATATATATATATATATA
>NC_068987.1:63625226-63625708 GCF_001194135.2 Octopus bimaculoides | reverse complement strand
GCAGTGAAATATATATATATATATATATATATATATACATGGTGGTTGTCTACTCCTTACACAGAGTTTGACCACCTGCTGCACCTACACCTTACCCCTTTCATGGCGTCTGATGTGGCTTTTTAAACCAGACAATGTTTTGAAAAAACACCCACACAGATTACACCTCTGATTTGTACTACCAATACCTGCAGGTAAGTTCTGCTTATTGTGGATCCTAACATGTCTTTTAAGACCCCCATTGGATTTGCAAGTCCTCTGGCACACACCACATTCAAACGTGTGCACAGACATATAATCATATAATTCTTTTTTCATGAATGAGCTGCTCCACATCGGTCACCGGAGTGATATTTGATCACTTTATAGAGTGCCTGAGTGTCGGTTAGGTATCTGGAATGGGACGGCGTACCTTATGGGCAGGTAGAAGCTCTTTAACCTCGGTTGGTAATCTACCTAGGAGAAGGAAATCTCCGAAATAT
>NC_068987.1:63624871-63625216 GCF_001194135.2 Octopus bimaculoides | reverse complement strand
TCTTTAACCTTGGTTGGTAATCTACCTAGGAGAAGGAAATCTCCGAAATATATATATATATATATATATATATATACAAACACACATGCACACATAATTAGACAGATATGTAGATTGATAACAGACCTTTGCCATTAATGGATAAATTATTGAAATATATAGATGTTTCTATGTGTGGAGATATATACATCTAGATCCAGTAATGTGTGATGGCTACACAGATACACACACACACACACACACACACACGTGTGTGTGTGTGTATGTACAGCTGTATATTCACTGCGTTTATATCGGCCTGTCTGTGTGCCAGTGTGTAGACCCATGCATATGCTTGTGTGTGTG
>NC_068987.1:63624069-63624861 GCF_001194135.2 Octopus bimaculoides | reverse complement strand
GGGGGGGGGGGTATACAGAGGCATATGTATACGTGTATGTACATATATTAACATGCCTGTATTTGCGTATATACATTTATGAACATAAAGCAGACACATGCTTATATATTTGTATGAAGATGTATGCACATATATACAAACATCTAAGTATGTACATGTGCATGCCTACGTATATATGTACATACATACATACATACATACATAAATAAATAGAACCTCAATGTATGGACAAGCATATATATATATATATATATATATATATACTTGTATTTATGGATATCTCTACACACATATATTTTCATGTAATATATATATATATATATATATATATATATACACACACATCCATACATATATTTATGTATAGGCACATCTATTTATATGTGTATATATTCATATATATATATATATATATATATATGGATGTACATAAATATATATGTATATACATATGTATGTGTATATATGTTTGTTTGTATATATATATGTGTGAGTGTGTGTATAGATAGATATGTATAGATACATATATATGTAAACATATATATAATCATATATATATACATATACATACATATATATGTAACACATGCCAGCATGGAAAACAGATGTTAATCGATGATGATGAAGTGTGTATATATATGTATATGAGTGTCTGTGTGTATGTATGCATGTATATTTATGTGTGTGTGTGTACATATATACGTGTATATACACAGATATATATGTATATACACATGTATGTATGTACACATATATATTTTATATATATATATATATATATATATATATATA
>NC_068987.1:63620899-63624059 GCF_001194135.2 Octopus bimaculoides | reverse complement strand
ATATATATATATATACATATATTCAGATATATACATTCATATATACATATATGTACACATATACATACATACACACACACACACATACACGTATATGTATGTGTGTGTGTCTCTGCGTGTGTTTGTATCATTTGTGTATATATGTGTGTCTAAATATATGTATGCTTATATGTGTACTTCTTATTGACTTTGTGTTTATAATTTGTTCCCATGTGACTGATACCTGTTTACACAAGGCGTTGCTGTATGTACACAGGTGGCTGCATTTGCATGTACGAAGATAAACACGCATGTGGTAATATTTGTGTGAACCTCGTTGTAGACTAGTGACTCGTGGAAGACATGTGCATGTACATATTATTAAACAAGTGTTATGTAAATATGTTGTTATATAATTTATGTAGGGTGCGGCAAAAAAACATCCTATTTAACATTCTTAATAAACAATTCAACTGCAAAAGCACGATGTCTCCCAATCGAAACCATAACAGTAACTGCGAGACATGAACAGTGCAATATTATCTACGAATAGACACCATTAACACCGGCTTAACGTCCGTAGCGCCAAATTAATGGACATATAAAATGTAGAAGGTTTTTCTGCTGCACTTTATACGTACACGCCAACTCCCCAAACGCATGTGTCTTTGTGTGGTAATTAGAAATGTAACAGAATTAAATTGTAGGGACTCGACATGACTCCCTGTGGTCATGCAAATGTTTCGGCATCGAACATTGTCTGTAAATATTTAGAAATGTATACTCAGTACACTTGTATTCGTTTGTGTTTGTGCGTGTATATGTGTATGTAAGTGTTCATATGTATATACAGTAATACCTCACTTTACGAGGGCCCGTTTTACGAAACCCTGGGTTTACGAGTTTATTTTTCAAGGCACAAGATCCAAATTTTGAACGAAGCACAAAAGTTTCTACTATTATAACAAATGCTTCTACGTGTTATCAGGAATTTTATAGAGAGCGAAAATAAGCTTCTTCTAAGCAAATAACTCTAGACTTGTTTTTTTAAAAAGAAATCTGCAAATCCGTCTACCAGTGCTTGTGAATTGGCGATCGCGTCTACAAGTGATGGTATGCGTAAGTCTAGTGCGAGTGGAAGAGATTCAGAAAATGATTATAGCAATAATAGTTTTTATTATAAACGATCTTGACATTCTTTTTACTTTACATAAAACATTCTCTACATTCTACTGTTGTTTTCTTTCCATTTATTTATGAGTATTAAAAATTATATAGGGAAAATATTTATCTGGTAACGAATTACGATTTATAACACTGCTACTATGGAAAATATTGCTTTACGAGTTTTCGCTTTACGAGCAGTCTCTGTGGACAAATTAAATCGTATATCGAGGCATTACAGTGTGTGTGTGTGTGTGTGTGTGTGTGTGTGTGTGTGTGTGTGTGTGTGTGTGTGTGTGTGTGTGTGTGTGTGTGTGTGTGCGTGCGTGCGTGTGTGTATTATCTCCCCTGTCAGTATATGAAAATGTGATTTCTTGCAGCTCTACGGGTTTTAGCTCTTATTTCTAGCAATATAGTTGCTACTCGTCACCTTCAGTCACAATTAGTGGCAATTTGAATATCTCCTTTTTGGGGTCTGAAACCCTTATAGTTGCCTTCCTTGTTTTATATATATCTATGGGGGCGAGGAGCGCAAATTGGTAACTGGAGTAGAATGTGTAATTTCTGATTTCTCAATATCATCTCCTTACATGGTCTCTACTAACCCGCTATAAAAATCCGTCGTGGAACTCCTGCTGTCGGCATTGCCCGCTCAAGAGAGTAGCTGAAGTGCCTGACGGTACTCCAATTGCCAATCCTCCAGCCTAGGTATCTGCTTGATCCATGTACCAATGTCAATTAAGGACGTTAACTGCGGAAGATAGAACCGGGCGTGCGGTGACCACACCTGCTCTCCATCCAGGTAAAGCCAGAGGTGCCTAAACCTTAACGCGAATTTTCACATCTTCAGCTAAGGCATCCCTAACCCACCCTTTAGCGGTTTCTGGTAGCAGACAGAGCGCTTCACAAGTGACTTACACAAAAAGCGGAAAAGAATTTTCTCCAACTTGTTCGGCCACAAATCGGGGCAAGGCACCGCGGTCAGACGGTAGGTCAGATTGATGCTATAAGCATCTGCACCACCTCCGACTTCCCTAGCAATGATAACGCCCGCTCAAACCAGGTCTGGGTTAGAGCAGTCACCTTGCTGGCCACCTCACTCCAATTTTTCTCTATCTGGAGGTCTGGACCAATCCAAACTCCAAGCAGCTTAACAGGAACCTCCGTCCAACACCCCAGACGTTATTGGACGCCATCGGCTTTCCACTCCAGATGCCGAGTTGCAAACCGACCGACGTGTCTTTGCTAACCTTTGCTCTTGCCACCGCCTCGTAACTTTTGATGGCCTTTTCCACCACTAGAAGCTGGCCCTCGTCCGCCACGATAATGGAGATGTGCATAAATCCGATCAACCTGAAGGCCTTACTGCTATATGTCACATCAAGGACGATCAGCCCACCTTCCGGGTCTACCCTGAAGGTGGGCTGGTCGTACTTGTCTGCAGATCCAAGCCTTTGCAGATCAGTACCAATACACCCCCACGTTCTCCGGTCTAGACAGGAGACATGATTTTCTCATAGCCATTCAGGAGAGGCAAGCTGGTAGAATCGTTAGCACGCCGGACAAAATGTTTAGCAGAATTTTGTCTGTCTTTGGTTCAAAACTCAAATTCCAACGATGTCGACTTTGTCTTTCTTCCTTTCCACGTCGATGAAATAAGTACCAGTTGAGTACTGAGGTCAACTTGCCCACCACCCCAAACTTTCAGGCCTGTGCATATAGCAGAAACCATTACTATTTATATTGGTAGCCTAGCAGAATCTTTAGAACGTCAAACAAGGTGTTTTACGGTATTTTTTTTCGGCTCTTTGTGTCTTGAGTTCAAAACCTACCAAGTTCATCTTTGCCTTTAACCTCTCTCCTTTGGTTTTGATAAAATGGAGTACAGTTCAAGTACTGAGATCGATATATTTAGCTAACCCCCTTTCGTCAAGTATTCTGGGTGTCTGAGTTTGTTACAAAGATTATGTTTTACTAACAGTATATACACACACACACACACACACACACACACACA
>NC_068987.1:63615071-63618167 GCF_001194135.2 Octopus bimaculoides | reverse complement strand
TGTACTGAACAGTAGAGCGAGTTATCACATCAAAGTAGCAGGTGAATGTTACTAGTGGTTTAACCCCAGGCAGATTCGCCGCCAGCTGGTTTTCGATGCATCGTTCTGCATCCATTAAATACAATACATCGTTAGCAGGGGGAGCGTATCCCTAATAACACTCTGTTAGCTAACAGCAACGTGGGACTGGCCCAGTTTCGAGTTAGTTGGCTCTTCGTTAGCCAAGCGCACCTGCGCAAAAGAGTGATAGCAGAGATCCGCTTCTGCTAGCAATATATTATAAACAAAGTGACCATCGGTCACTGATTTGCAACAAGCAAAGTAGCTAGTTATAAAATCTCAAGACGAGAAAGAGTAGTAACGTGTACTGAACAGTAGAGCGAGTTATCACATCAAAGTAGCAGGTGAATGTTACTAGTGGTTTAACCCCAGGCAGATTCTCTGCCATCTGATGGAGTATTAGTAGGGGTTCGCACCCCCTGCTAGTGGTGTATTGTATATAAAGACACTGAAAATCAGCTGGCGGATAATCTGCCTTTGATTAAACTAGTAGTAACATTCACTAGCCACTTTGATGTGGCAACTCGCTCTACTGTTCAGTACATGTTACTACTCTATCACGTCTTGAGATTTCATAACTAGCTACTTTGCTTGTTATACATACATACATACATGTATATATATCCGTCAAAAGTAAATAATATGTATATATATATATATATACATTATTTACATTTGACGGGTATTTTTCCGCGTCTTGTTTGTTGTTAACACAACGTTTCGGCTGATATAACCTGCAGCCTTCATCAGGTGTCTCGGAATCTTGGGGTTAGTAGCCCGTGCTCTTAACCACTACACCATATGCCCATTGGCAATTATGGAGTGAGTTTTAGGGCTTATAAATCCAATATAGATTTGTTTGACTAAATCCTTCAAGGCAGTGCTGCAGCATGGTCCCAGTCTAATGACTGGAACAATTAAAAGATACGTGCTCGCGTTTGCGTGTGCGCGCACGCGAGTGTGTATGTGTGTGTGTGTGTGTGTGTGTGTGTATTGATTGGTATGGCCAATGTATAAACTAAAAGATCGCTTGGAATACTTTTAAAATTTCAATAGCATGACTATAATATGTCTGTAATGACTGTATGCCCCGGTGGTGTTTGATCAGGGGTTAATGATGGATGAGAATTCATTCAGCAACACAATCATTCTATTGTTCTAGTCCTAAGTTGAATTCCAACTGTTGGCCAATTTGTCCAAAAGTTCTTATCTCGAGGTAAAATTAACGAAACGAATCCTTGATTTGAAAAACGCTAACCCAAATGGCGTGTATCATTTAAGCATTACCAGCTTGAAATTGCAATCCAAATGCTTTTAAATCATATTTCAATGCTGGATGTTCAAGAACCAAATGAAGGGTTGATTTTCGACTCTGAGATCACACTGATTCTTAAAATGTATAATATGTCTATGTATAGCAAACATAGACTACGATTCAGGGGTCCCAGATGGACAGACAGAATTTCGCTTTTATTATTATAGTTGTAACTGAACGATATATTTTCTTGTCTCTTTGTCTAAAAAGTGATGTATTGTTGAAGTAATACTGATTAAACCTTTATTTAATTTTGTCACATAGGTGTAGTCTTTATTGTCTGCTACCGTTTAGTGGAGCTGACTTCTGCTTCATATACTATCACTTCTGTATTGTGCATAACGGGTCACGTATGCATGCACTGGTGTTTCTACAGAAGGACCTAGCTTCTGTTAACTTTGTTGACTTCCGTGTTATAATGTTTTTCATGTTGTGGATACAGCTGTAGTTCACCTTTAGATAGTTTTTGTTAAACCTTAAGTTTTCTGATGCAGTTGGTCAACTAGGAAATGCTTATTTCTCAGGCTTAGGAAATATCTGGGATAAAATAACTTGGATATTAAAAAAAATATAATTTTAACCTGATGGTATATAGGATCTATTCTTAATATTGGAAGGCGGGTTAGGATATTTATAATCATATCTTTCGATGTTTAGAAGGTAAAGCGACATCGTAATAAAGGCTCGTCTCCTCCACTCGTTAGGCTCACGTGATTCTGTACGTTTACGTTTGAGTAGGGTCCGAGCAAAACAGAAAATGATTTAAAGTAACAGGGAAGTTAGCAGTTACAGTCAAAGGGAGACGAAAAGCAAAATGGTGTCGTGTGCGAATTAGGCGACATAGACGTAAAGTATGACAAAGTTTAAAGTTCCTTCTAGATGTTTCTACGGCTTTTAAACAGCTTGCCAAATTCAATGAACTTAGCAGGAACATAACTTAACACACATAACTGCGACTCAGGAAACACTTAATTGCTCATAACACAGTAAACATAGCACTCGGTAACAACTGATGCCTAATATTTCGCTGTTATTTGCTCTGTAAACAATTTTGCACAATAATTTTACTAGCACGCATCACTGCTTTACTGACTAATAACCACAGTATATCACTTTCCCAAATATATTTCCTATAAAGATATTACTTTTAGTTGACAGTTGAAATTATATATATATATATATATATATATATATATACACGCACACACAAGCGGATGTATGTATGTAAGGTATGTATAAACTTTTCCGTTTAGGCATCACCTTAACCTCTCACCATCTCCCTAACTCTATCAGTTTAGTTATGAATTTGGTAATGCATTTCTCCATAAAGTATGTACGTGTACAATGTGTGAATATATATTAACGGATACATATATATATATTTATATAGATGTGTGTGTTTGTGTAGATAGATAAATATTATATATATATATACATAAATATATATATTTAATATATGCGTGTGTGTGTGAGCGTCTGTGTGTATGTGTGCGTGTACAAAAGTGAAATCAATTTCCATTTTCATTTCACGGATCTTTATTATTATTCTTTTACATAAAAATCGAGGACCCCTGGGGTGTCAATGTACCCTCTGTTTGCGGAACACTGCTCTTGAAATAACCCTATATTGTATATTTAAAGTAGACCATAAATATGATATACACACATGCATAAAGAAACAAGTACATACATATTTACATGTATATGTATGTATATATATA
>NC_068987.1:63613410-63614191 GCF_001194135.2 Octopus bimaculoides | reverse complement strand
TGTGTGTGTGTGTGTGTGTGTGTGTTATGAAAACAGGGATATAGATTAATAATGCTCCGCACGTGCCTATATTTTTTCTCTTACAATTTATGCTCCATTATTGTCAACTGAGCTGATGATGAGAATTTTACGATGAATTAAACGTAATAAGATACAAGCTTTAGATTTAGTGGTATTTTATCATGATTGATCAAAAATATGCTAACGTTTCAAATATTAAGCAAAACTATGTTAAATATCCTGTGGCTTCGAGACATATCGCGCATTTATTTGATTGATTACTATATTAATAAGGGGTAGAGACTTTTAACACGCATGTATGCATACATATGTACGCACGTAATACATATAGGTAAATACACATACATACACTTTCAAACAAGTACGTTCACTTACATATATATACATATAAACAAATATACGTATACCCACACATATGCACACATAGATACATACATACATACATACATACATACATACATACATACATACAAACAAAGATGTGCGCGCTTACACACACAGGTGTGTGTTTGTGTGTGTGTTCTTGTCACGGTCATTGAATTTTCGAAGCTGTTTGACAGCCGAAAATTATACTTAGGTAATTTAGTACTTTCATATATTTTGGAACGTTTTTGCCCTTCTCTTACACACACTTAGATAAAGAAGAACCCGAAGTGTTATATTCTCCCCTTTTTATGACATTAAAACTTATTAAACATTTCTATGAACTGCTCTTATCATCACCTGTTTTCTCAAATTTCAATTCGACAGACTTGTATAT
>NC_068987.1:63611307-63613067 GCF_001194135.2 Octopus bimaculoides | reverse complement strand
TATACACACGCACAGAGTATGTCGTCAGCTTTTGGAGGGCACCTATTTCAAGGGCTCTAACTTTCGCCGAACTTTTTGGTTTCGTTATTTTCTGATAAATTATTGTCAGACATCAGGCTAACTCAGCAAATGAAAAGGTACGTTGAAATCGTTTGTGGAAAGTTTGAAAGATCCGACATCACCAGCTAAACTCAAAGCGCAAAACGCAAAATGCAAACCGCAAAACGTAAAACGCATGCCCAAGATCCTAATACCATTAGAAAATATAACTTTGTACAAAAAGTCCAAGAGTTCAAGGAATAATCGATAAAAACACCGGAAAGTCAATCAGAGCTATCGCAAAGGACCTCAACGTTTCAGAATACACTATCAGAAGAGTTGTGCATAGTGAAATCCGGTGCAAGTCAGTTGTAACAAGAGAGAATCATTCGATCCGCACAATGCATCTGCTAAACAAATTAAAACACCAAGAGGTTGGAACGCTTAGGTTTTTGTGCAATGAGAAAAATTTCGATCGGGTTTAAAAGATAAAGCGAAGGAAAGACAGATGGTTATGTAGAGACCCGAATGAGTTCCCAATGGTCATGCATATTAATTTCCCAGCAACTCTGATGGTTCCGTGATTCGTCAGCAACGGAGATGTCATCCTTCCTCACTTCTTTTGACAAGACCTAAGAGTCAATACCGCTGTCTAGACAGAGGTGTCGGAGAAGGTTTTGAGGCCCTGGATAGGCAGAATTCGCAACGGAAGACCGGACTTTTTCCAACAAAGCCCTGCGCCATTTCATAAGGCTGACAACTCAGGCGTGGATGCATGTCGATCGCCATGATCATATTCTCTCTGATGCATAGCCTCCTAACTCACCAGACTATAATCCACTAGACTATTAAATTATGGCGTGTAGTTGAGAGAGACGTCAATGAAAATCCCCATAACACTATACTATCTCTCCAGTCCGCGATAACCAGCACTATGTCCAAAATTGATAAAGATCGTCTGGATTAGGTATATCACTGCTTCAGGTCCAATACAGAAGCAGCTATTGATGCTAACAGTGGATTTATTCAATAGGTGTGATAAAAAAATTATCAAGGTTATTTGGACCAATTTGTTTTCAAATACATCTTTTCTTTGATGAGCTATACATCATTTCCTAAATTCATAGTATTGACCACAAAAAACTGACGCACCCTTCACACACACACACACACACACACACACACACACACACACATATATATATATATATATATATATATATATATATATATATATACATGCATACATATACATGCATATATATATATATATACATATATATATATGGTTGAAATTTACTGAAAAACAAAAAGACGAAGACAGGTGTATGAACAACAAGCAGCTGTATTAGTTTATATATATATACACACACACAAACATAGATATATGCATACATATATGCATACATATATACATACATATACATACATACATACATACACACATACAGTCTCATTCAACATAGGCACGAAACACTGACATTCTGAAGATGTGGCTTGATACATGTAATCTCCATCATGAAATCATTTGTATCTCTGTTAATCCGCAAATAAAGCCTATTTACAGAGTATTCATGTACCAAATGCGGGGTTGAGCATTCGTTCTCACTGAAGAGCGTAGACTCGAAGCGTAAAAGACTTTCACAGTTCCCCGAGCGTCAAACTAATACACCTGCTTGTTGTTTAAACATCTGTCTTTGTCCTTTTGATTTTCAGTAAAT
>NC_068987.1:63603447-63606326 GCF_001194135.2 Octopus bimaculoides | reverse complement strand
ATATATATATATATATATATATATATATATATATATATATATACACACACATAAGTATCAAACTTGTACATATATATGTAGGTGTGTTTGTGGGTGTCTGTATACGCATATAATATATCCGTGTACACGTTATATACATATACGTATGCATATGCATATGTTTTGTGTGTATGTGATTGTGTCTGTGCTTGTGTATAATATATGTAAGTAAATATTTAAATGTATATGTATATATATATATGTGCATATACATATATATAATTATACATATATACATATATATATACATTTATATGTACGCACACTCCCATATGTATGCATGGTGTGTTGTATATGCATGTATGTATAAAGTATTAAACACACTGACATATGACATTAACCTTTAATTAATAATATATATATATATATATATATATATATTTATATATATATATAATGTCTATTTGGATGTTACTGCATGTTTATACGTAAGTATCTCAGTGTGCATATGTGTTTGGCGAAAGCTTTATAATTTTAGAATATCCAATATTTTTGTTGGAAAATCTTAAATATCCTCTGTACTAAGTAAAAGAGTATATTTTATATTTTGATAACGATCTTAATGATGTGTATTAGCGTAATACCAATATCTGCAGATATTAATATACTTCTATCTACTTCTTATGGATATGGTCGGTTGATGTCGGAGAAGTATTATGGGAGCATTACATTCGCCAGCGAGTGAAGTAAAGATGCGTTAGTGAATATATACACATTGACTCATGCACACATCGCCTTCGACGACTTTGCAGCATCGATTCTGATTTCGAATCTAATTCCAAAACGCTGCGACAGCTTTTTTTATAAATCGAGGGTATCCTTCTTCAGTTGTCGACCCGGCACTCCACCGAGCCCAAGCCGTCAACCGCACCGCAACTCTCCTACCATCTTCACGCATTTCCACCGACCGTATTCCACTCCCTCTCACCTACCACCCGTCCATACCCACTCTAAAGCACAAACTCACCCACAAATTTCAAGTTCTTTTTTTCTGACCCAATAACCGCCCCTATCTTTACCACACCGCCTTTCCTGTATTTTAAGAAGATAGGTGTCATAGAAATCTCCTCGTTAGAAACTTCACAGCTCCCAGCTCCGCACAACAAGGGACCTTTAAGTGTTCTCGCCGACGATGTAACACATGCTCCAGCATCAACAATATTACTATCATCACGGGGCCCAAGAAGCAACAACACACCACTTTTGTTGCACTTCGGCGAATCTCATATATGGCATCATATGCAAACTCTGCGGTGCTCTTTACATTGGAGAAACAGGGTGACGTCTTTGGGATCGCTTTCGCGAACACATCAGAACCATAATGCTTCGTACGCCAGGCCAACTTGTCACCACCCACTTCAACACTGTGAGCCATTCTATTGCATATTAATCAATGTGTGGTATGGCCTTGCGCCACGGATCCCCCTTCTCTAGGAAACGAAAGGAGCAGCGTCTCATATTTGATCTTGGCACTATGTCCCCAACAGTTATGAATGAACGATTTTCCTTTCAGCCTTTCACCTCATGTGAATACTTTCTTTCTTCTTGCTTCGTTAAATTAAATATCCAACACCAGGATATGAAAGTTCGTAAAATTTTAATGTGATACTTTGGAGCATACTACCATCAAGGATTTCGCGATCAACTGGGAATTATAAGAAATAAGCATCATGGTGTCTCTTTCTGATGAATATGGAGTTGCTTTTGAGAAGAGCAAAAAGCTATACGAAAGAAAGAAAGGTCAAAAAGCAGTCAAAACAACTGCCACTGTGTGATCTTATGGATGATATTATCACCTTAATAGACTCAAAGAAACCTTCCGGCGAGTTTAGGTGAGTTGTTTCGACAATGTCGAGTGATTACTCACAGATACAAAAAGAAAAGAAAAAATGTCTCTACTAAGTAGGGTTAATTTCATTTTGAAATTGGAAAGAAGCTGATTCGGTTGCTTAGGGAACTGGCAATAAGGAGCCTTTACGGTAGATCTAAAATAGTACTAAGGTGGGAATGAGACTGATGCCAAGTTGAGATTGTGGCTAACTACTATTAACAATTGTGGCTTGAAAGGGGAATTTAAGTTATAATGTTATTGACATAAACTTTAAGTGTATGAAATACTATTAACATGAGTGAAAGAAAGAATGGAAATGAGCCAACAAATTCCAACGAAAACGGCTTAGTCTATCGGAAGGGATGGGTTATTTAATGTACCTTCTCCTTTTCTAAGATATAGGTTGCAATAAGATAGTAAATTTGGCTGCTGCTTCTAACAGTTCGACCTCCTACGTAAAGTCGTCCTTGCTCGTCGGTTTAATGTACCCTACCTTTTGTCAGAAGTGTGATGTCATAGGTAGAGTAATTTAGTTAGACTATCTAGCAGGGCGATTTGACGCTTTATTTGACATTTTTCATGTTAGATCGTAATGGTGAATACGTTCTGAGGTGTAATAGTGATATATTTCTTTTATATAATTATTTCATTAACATTTTTAATGTGTTTATTTTTAAGGTGGAATTTCGTTTATTCTATTTTAAAGCACCTGGATTTTAAAATCTTTAAAAAATTTAATAACGTTTTCTCATTGGAGAAAGAAAATTATCTAGCTTTACAAAAGAACATGAAATTACTATGGAGGTTAACAAAGAGTTTCGGAAATATATAGACTTCAGGCGCAGGCGTGGCTGTATGGTAAGAAGCCTGTTCTCAACTACATCGTTCGGGACTCAGTTCCACTGCGTAGCATTTTGGGCAAACGTTTTTTACTATAGCCTCCGGACGATCAAAGCCTTGTGAGTGGATTTGGTAGACGTAAACTGAAAGAAGACCCTAGTATATATAT
>NC_068987.1:63598905-63600512 GCF_001194135.2 Octopus bimaculoides | reverse complement strand
ATATATATATATATATATATATACATGTATTTACATATACATACATAAAAACATGCATACATACATGCCAACATACATTCATACATACAATGAGAGACATAGAAGTGAGGAGGTTAAGAGGAAGAGAAAGAACGAGGGAATAAGAGAGTGAAGAAGAGAAACTGATTATTAGCGAGAGAGGAGTGTAGGCATTTGTATCTAGAGTATATATATGTTTTGGGATTATAGCTTTATTCAAATTAAAAATGAAAACATATTTATAAACCGCTCGGAGGTTGTTTACTTACCAGAATGTAAAACTTCCTTCGTTCGTGTTTTACTTTCCCGTCTGGGAATGAAAGTAAATCTGGGTCTGAGTTCTCACTGAAATTTCATTTGCAATAAACTTAAACAGCATTAAAAATTCGGGTCGTGGAATTTGTCTATACGAGGTCGCTCGATTTGCTAGAGATATCAGCCAAATTTTATTTAAATATCACTTCGCACTCTTAAGAAAAACCAAATGAGGCATTTATTGTAATAGTCGTCTCTTCTTATTTTTTTTTATTTTTTCAGTCGCTGTTTCGCGACCATGCAGGAGCCCCTCACTGAAGAGTTCAATCGATTAAATTGTGATAATTGCTTGTTGTTTTTCAGTCTGGTACTTATCACATTATTCTGTTTTTCACGAACCGCTATGTCATGGCCATGTAAATAAACCAAGATCGGTTGTCAAGCGGTGTGAGGCAACCATAAAAGACAAACTCACACACAAACACAAACACATAAATACACATACACACATATATATATGACCGGCCTCCGCACAGTTTCTTTCCACACAATTCACTCACGAGGCATTGGTACGAAGCTACAGAGTCAGTTACCAAAGTGCGCTACTCATAGAGAGTGAACACGAAACTACATGGTTGTCACTCGAATTTCTTAACTACATTTTCTATGCCTATGACATTTGACAGTACACTATGTATCAAAAAGCGTCCTTATAGTCAGATTCTCCGATATAAGGAACAATAAATAAAACCTTCGTTGGTATTATGAATAACCGCCCAGCTGAATAAAGATTGTGACTGAAGAGGGGATAACAACTCCGAAATGCTTTATCTCGCACTTGTTTACAAGTCCGAACGTGTCACTGGCATATTCGAACTGTTTATAACATTGCATTTGTACACATCACTGCTTTGTGCTCCCATTCCGTAAAATTTGAAACAGTATTAAAATTGTAAACAGTCATCTATGTATCGTCTTTAATGCATATACATCGTTAACAGACAAGTTCTTGTGGTATTAGTCCCGAGATAGTGGAGGCGCAATGGCCCAGTGGTTAGGGCAGCGGACTCGCGGTCATAGGATCGCGGTTTCGATTCCCAGACCGGGCGTTGTGAGCGTTTATTGAGCGAAAACACCTAAAGTTCCACGAGGCTCCGGCAGGGGATGGTGGCGAACCCTGCTGTACTCTTCCACCACAACTTTCTCTCACTCTTACTTCCTGTTTCTGTTGTGCCTGTAATTCAAAGGGTCAGCCTTGTCACACTGTGTCACGCTGAATATCCCCGAGAACTACGTTAAGGGTACACGTGTCTGTGGAGTGCTCAGCCACTTGC
>NC_068987.1:63595063-63598261 GCF_001194135.2 Octopus bimaculoides | reverse complement strand
ATATATATATATATATATATATACATACATACATACATACAGACACACACACACACACACTCACATATATATACATACATATACATATACGTATATATGAAGGCGCGTGGTTTAGTGGTTTGACTAATCGGCTCTCGAGCATAAGGTCGTGAGTTCGAATCCCGGCGACGAATTGTGTCCTTGAGCAAAACACTTTATTTCATGTTGCTGCAGTTCACTTAGATGGCAAAACTGAGTAGTACGTGTATGTCAAATGGTCTGCCTTGTCATATTTTGTGTCATGCTAAATCTCCCCGAGAACTACATTATGGGTACGTGTGTCTGTGGAGTGCTCAGTCACTTGCACGTTAATTTCACGCACTGGATCTTCTGATGATCGGCTGGAATCCTCGTCGTTGTAATCGACGAAGTGCCATATATATCAGGTCATCCCTTAAGTTCTGTCCGATTTTACCTTTTTTAAAATTGAATGAAATTTAATAGTATTTTAGAAACTCTAATGGAATTAAAAATTATTTTTATGCATTTGTGTACATTTAAACTAATTAAATATTATCTTACAGAATAATAGAATTAAAATTTCTTTGATTAAAACCCTTTCTAACATGGAAGTATCCAAAGAGCATTTGAGGCACATAATGCTTTGTGAGTACAAAAAAGGAAACTCTGCAGCCGAAGCGACTCTAAATATAAACTCAATTTATGGGAAAGAATGCTTGAATGAAAGAAATGGCAGAACATGGTTTGCAAAATTCAGAAGTGGAGATTTCAGCCTTGAAGATGAAGATCGAACAGGACGTCCAGTTGAGTTTGATGATAAGCTCCTTGAGGCATTACTTGAAGAAAATCTTGCATTATCAGTTGAAGAATTGGCAATAAAGCTTAGTTCAAACCATACAACTATTCATCGTCATTTTCAACAACTTGGAAAGGTTCCTAAACTTGGAAAATGGGTGCCTCATGAAGTGTCCGAAAGCAACCGCAAGTCCCGAGTTGACATCTGCTCTTCTCTCCATTTTCGCGAACTCATTTCACCCATTTTGGATAGACTTGTGACTGGTGACGAAAAATGGTTGTATCGAAATCTTAAACGTCGTAAACAGTGGGTTATTCAAAATTCGGACAGGACTTATGGGATGACCTGATACAAAAGGATCAAATATCCTTCCCGGACCCTATTCTCATAAGGCCGGTTTCCCGGATTCTGTGGTGTATATATTCCTCATCTTGACTGGACACTGGTCTGTTGTAGGATTATTCGTTTTTGCCAGTTGAGTACACTGGTGCAATGGGAAATGAAGTGTTTTGCTCAAGAACACAGCACATTAACCGGTCAACGAATCGAAACCGCAATCTTTCGATCAAGCGTGCAACGTCCTAGACACAAACCCACAAGGCCTCATAAGTATTTAAATACCGATAAACATTTTCTCCAGTAACCTGTGATGTTTTTCGTATATGAAAAAGAAACTCGATTTTACAAACATTTTTCTAAAGATATGATTCTTAAAGAATCTCTCCATTCATCTGTCCGAAGCAGATATGAGATTTTTATTCTCATCAAATGCTTATTCTCATTTACATTCTCCCTGCAATGCTTACCATTCTCTCCTTACTTCTTTTTCTCTCTCACCCAATCTATACACACGCACATACGCACACTCACGTATGTTTGGATAGGTATGTATATTTGTATGTGTGTTCGTTTGTATGTGTGTTTACATGCTTGTGTGTGTATATATGTATATGTGTATGTGTATATATATGTGTGTGTATGTGTGTATGTGTGTGTGTGTACTTTCTGTGTGCGTGTATGAATGTATGTGTGTATGTATGCATGTAACAATATTGTTTATATTCAATTTTCATCACCTCTTTCATAAACACGAATTACTTTAAGCGGAAGTAAAGTGTAGCATCCTCCGTTCGCAAAATGAGAAAAAAATCTGTACGTAGTTACATCGAAGGTCACAGTTCCACGCATTTCTATTCACGATTTATGTAGCCATAACATACTCAACCCTACACTTTCTTTCATTTATTTATTTATTTAATATTTGCGACTTTGTCATTTTTTTGTCATTATTTAGCAATATTTCTTTCGATGAATCTATTGTATAGATCAATGGTTCTCAACTAGGGTCCATAAGATCCTTCGGGGTCCATATAAGATATTTGTTAAAATTTATGTGTAATAGATTGGTTCTACAATGCACAAAATGTGTTAGAATTTTTTTAATACAGTTCCAAATAATATTTAATTATAAATATATAATGGGATTTTTTAAACATCGAATGGCTGATGGGGTCCATTTAAGTAAAGAGGAACCTAAGGGGTCCATAATTCTTTTAAATGGTTGAGAACTGCTGGTATAAAGTAACCGCGCGCGATTCCTCACTTATCTGAGGATCGAAACCGTAAAACTGGCAGTTGTAATTTCTAAAGATTCGGCTCCAAAATACAAACTATAAACTCATTTTATAGGTTTCAAATTCTGGCACAAGGCCACAAAGTTTGGGGGGGGTGTAAGTCGATTACATCGACCCCAATGCTCGAGTGGTATTTATTTTATCAACCCCAAAAGGATGAATGGCAAAGTCAACTTCGGCAGACTTTGAACTCAGATCGTGAAAACAGACAAATTACCACAAAGGATTTCGGCCGGTTTGCTAGCGATTGTTCTAAATCGCCACCTTGCTATCTCATTTTATACTGAGTACTTTTACTTCAAGTTTATATCACACATGAGTGACCAATGCGGTAAACAAACTAACTTTGCAGCCACGGGATTTCGAGTTCAGTTCTACTGCGTAGACTAGAGCAAATGTTTTCTACTATAGCCTCGGGCTGATTAATGCTTTGCGAATGAATTTATTCAGCGGAAACTGTGTGGAAGCTCTTGGCCATTTGCTTGTGCTTTGACTCCCTCCGCCAGCGAGTAAATTAAGGATTCGGCAAAAGAGAAAGATAGAACAGTACCAGTACGAGATTAAGCATAGACATCCTCACGTTTCCATCACCTTTCATTCGGTGAATATCCAAGGTGTGACAGGAGGCAGAAAGTGGCTGCAGTGCCTTACTGAAAGACACAACATGCAGCTCGGTTCCAAAATCGAACTTACGATCTGTTGATATCACCAGTTCATATAAATAATTACACACACACACACACACACACACACACACACACACACACA
>NC_068987.1:63588999-63594168 GCF_001194135.2 Octopus bimaculoides | reverse complement strand
TATATATATATATATATATATATATGTATGTATATATATATGTATATCAACTGTGGCAGCATAAGCATTTTTTAATTTTCGCGAGGAAGAGAAATAATTCTTTATGGGAAAAGTAAATGATAAACTATATATAATAGCACATAAATGTGGGGCTCAAAAACCCTTTAGATGTTTATGTAAGTATATATGTATGTATGAGTGTAGGTAGGTAGGTAGGTAAGTAGGTAGGTAGGTATGTAGGTAGGCAGGTAGGTAGGCAGGTAGGTTGAGTGTATGAGTGGGCGTGCATGTGTGGTGAGCGTGTGGATGTGTGTGATCCACACGTATAACATATGTTGTGCTTGCATACATATACATACATAGATACACACATCCGATACTGCTCAAGCAATCAATCAAATATTTATAAAAAAACATATCCGAATATATATATATATACTTATTTACATACATACATACATACATAGTACGTACTACATATGTGTGTATATAAGGAGCCGCAACTGAAGTTAATACCAAATACTATAAAGCATCAGTTTACAAATATTAGGGTTCACAGAAAGGGGTTAGTGAGTTAGGGTGACTCTGTTAACACCCTTGTAATTTTCACACCAACTTTCAAGACACTATACATTTCAACTCCATGCATTATATCTATAGCGAGCAGTACATGAACGCACTCAAATATACAGATAGAAACATACACGAGCACGCAAATGTACATGCCTATGTGTGTGCAAATGCATTTCTAATTCTTTTAGTGTCCCATATTTGTGTATATCTATAACTATCAACATATATGCATGCATACACATAATGTAGAATATATGTATAATTGTACATACATACTTAGTTATGTGTGCATGTACGCACACACGCTCACACAGACACACAAACGCACACACACACACACACACACACACACTCACTCACACATATATGTGTATATAATGTAGGTGCGGGCACGCTTACAATTAACCCATAATTCTCCCACGGTCTCAGCGTATACATTATAAGGATAACAACAACAAAAGATTATAATAATCCTTTCTACTATAGACACGAAGTCTGAAAATTTGGGGAAGGGGTCTTGTCGATGACATCAAGCCCAGTACTCGATTGGTACTTAATTTATCGACCCCGAAAGGGTAGAAGGCAAAATCGACCTCGGTGGAATTTGAACTCAGAATGTAGCGACGGGCGAAGTACCGCTAAGCATTTTGCTCGGCGTGCTAACGATTCTGCCAGCTCACTGCCTTAACAATAATAATAATAATCCTTTCAACCATTTCGCCCGGTGTGCTAACGTTTCTGCCAGCTCGCCGCCTTTCTATATAATATATATATCTTATCACCGTCATTTGTAATATTAGCTCCGACGTTATTACCAGCAGCATTGGATTGACATCTATTAAAGCTATCACGTCTATTCAAATTCTGTGATCAATACAATGTGCGAAGAAGAGTAAACGAGTGTATTGCTATGTGGTTGTTCGGCATGGTAACAGTAGTAATCAGATGCCTCAAATTCTGACGTTCTACGAATGAAACAACAAAATGGAACGCATTGAATGATGAAGATCATTGATAATTTACGTGGATAACAGATAATAACGGGATGGTCCGATAGTAGAGGATTTCGATAAATTCAGAAAGTCATAAATTTGAGGGAGAGATTTATTCGATTCAATCGATTTCAGTACTTGATTGAAACTTTAGTTTTCTCTACTTCGGTGGGATAAGAGCTAAAAATTGGATCCCACGGAATTTGAACCTAGATTGTATAGAGCCACTCTATATTGCAAATCCAACGTCCTTTTGGTGTAAATCAGTTGTTCTCAACCGGGGTCCACATGACTCTTGGGGGTTCATACAAGATTTTGTTGCTTAAGTGCAATAAATTGATTATACTTCGACAATACACAAAATATTTTGACAATATATTATGCAATTCCTAATACATAATCATTAAAATATAATGGTATTTTTTAAACATCGAAGGCGACACGCGCAGACTGGTGTTGCTATAGTAGGCAGCCTGCTTTATGTACCTCTTTTCTGTAGTTTATGGACGACCTCTGTCTGTTAATAAGGAGGGCCTCTATGATCCTGCGATTGCCTCTGTTACGTTGAGCGACTTTAATTGATATCTTGAAATCCTAGGTCTGGTACTTCCGTAGGTATTTTTGGATTAATGCGCATATGCTTTTTTTCTTCAATGTACAATTTCCTGGTGATGCTCCGAATATACGACGCCCCACATTTACTGCAGACTACCTCGTATATCACATTGGCCCTCGAGCACATTTTGAATTCGTTGATGGGACAATTGCATAGTACGCGCTGCATGATGCTATCTGTGTTTTTACTCCTAGACAGAAATTTCCTCAGGGACGGACCGGTGTGCACCATCTGTATGTTGAGTCCCTCCACAGGGGTCGCATGTTATATAGCAACAGCGGTTCTGTCATCGAAATAGGAAAGTTTAAGGGGACACATGAGCCTTCTTATGTGCTTTATACGTACACACACACACACACACACACACACACACACACAGACACACACACACATATATATATATATATATGTATATATACAGAGATGGATATAAATATGCATACACTTACATATAAATGCATGCAAATATATATACATATATATATACATATACATATATGTGTATATATATATATATATATATATATGTATGTATGTGTGTATATATATATATATATATATATATGTATGTATGTGTATATATATATATATATATATATATATACCTGTGTGCATATATATATATAAATATGTGTGTATGTATGTATGCATATATGTACATATGTGTGTGTATATATATACATACGTTTATATGTATGTATATATATATATATATATATATATATATATATATATATATATATATATATATATATATATATATATATATATATATATATATAATGTTTGTGTGTGTCTGGGGTTAATAGGCATAATGAAATTAATGTAATTAAAAGATTATTTCAATTGTAAAATCATAGCGTTCTGCGTCTAACTTTCCTGAAGCCAATACTGTTGGCTAAGATCACAGATGATTACATAGACATGCAATGACGTAGATATACGTGTGTGTATGAGTGTTTGCGCGTGCATGTGTGTGCATATATGCCTGTGCGCATAAGCGTCTATACGTGTTTGTGTGTAAGGTGTGTGTGTGTGTGTAGAAACTATTCAATCAAATTAATCAAAGCGAAAGGGGTTCTAAATAATTAAATTGTGGGAAAACTATCGTGTGAACCTGCGTTGTTTCTCATACGTCCCCATGCTGTTAAAAGCTTCGTATCCACAGTCCTACACCTCATGGTAGGTTTTGACTTTCATCTCTCTCTCTGAGGAGGTTAAAATAAGTGTAAGGTCAAGTTTGGGAACACACTAAGACCTCAACAGATTTGTGACACCGTGTTACTGATTTCTAATCATACATGTTTCTAGAAATATTCACTCATATTGCAAAGAAAGTGGAATTTTCCCTTAACTCTGTTTAACGAGTTCTCAGGAAAGATTTTTAAAACAATTGTTTTATTACTGGTGGTGGCTCAAGTCGATAGAAAAAGCAGCAAGATTTTTCCTGAAATCACTCGATAGCTTTATATCGAGGAAGGACATGTTTGATTTTGTAGTCCTACATAGCCCCGAAGAAACAGAATGATCTTGATTTGAAAGCATTTATTAGTATCTTTGCTCATTCAGAGTTGAGCTGGAGCTAAACACCACTACTAATAACGCTACCACTACTAATAACAGCAACAATATTCATGGTTCCTTTAGTTGTTGGCCCTAACAGGATGTGTATTTTAAATACTAACTGAACCCTCCTCTGTTGTCAAATCGAATTACTTTAACTCTTCACAACTCCACTTATACTCCTACACAATATGGTGGTAGCAAGAGTGATTGCACTATATCTTGTTATACGCTGACTACTTAATTTGTTGCCGTGGGTGGGATTGTTAACAAAATCAAATGATGGGAATTTATCATTCAATGAGCAAGATAAAAAGAGATAGAATAAATGTCGCTTGATAAGGCAAAAGATGGAGAAAGCGCCATTGCCAACATATTGGATATCCCCTAAAACATAGTCATGTTTGACTTACCTCAGTTACTCACTTATACAATGACAAAGGATAAAGAGCCCTCTAAGAACGTACCTGCAATCAGCCACTTATCATGCATACAGGTGTGTTTAATCAACAAGAGGTCCCCTTCTTGATAGTTGTATATATCAACCAAATTTTCCCCTAAATCATTCCACACCGTCATAAAAATGGATGAACAATTTTTCGCAGATTTTTCATATTGGTATCAAATTTTGGCACAAGGTCAACTAGTTCAGGTGAGTGGATTAGACGATTACATCGACCCCACTGGTACTTATTTTATCGATACCAAAAGGATAAAAGGAAGTCAACTTCAGCGGAATCTGTGTGCTAACAGTTCTGCCAGTTCGCCGCCCTAGCAGATTTACTATAGGTAATTCTACGAATACAGGTTCGTGACAGAATGTCTTCACCAACGAGTCAAAAAAAACTGCTTTATCAGGGTTGAAATCGGGCTAAATGATAACAAAAAAGATATTGTTCTATTAAGGCTAACAAATCTGGTTGTGGCCTTTAAAGCTTCTGTGGGAAATAAAGACTGCTTGGTTTATTTTATCCAATTTGGTGACAAAACCATGTCCAGGATCATAGTTATTGATATTATGGTGGTGAATAGTATTTAATCCTTTGGGCCATAACTTCTGTCAGAAAAACAGTCCTCCTCGTTGAGCTAAAATATAATAACATGTATAAGTTAACCTAGAGTCATTTTTGGAAATTCAAAAGTACTTCCAGAAGAATATACACTGTACTGAATCTTTGACCGTCAACCTCCAGCGGTATCTCTTCCCCCTCTTTCTGACTTTATGTCTTTATAGCCCTGTC
This sequence comes from Octopus bimaculoides, assembly GCF_001194135.2. Taxonomy (NCBI): domain Eukaryota; kingdom Metazoa; phylum Mollusca; class Cephalopoda; order Octopoda; family Octopodidae; genus Octopus; species Octopus bimaculoides. The sequence continues at coordinate 63,589,183 of NC_068987.1, read as the reverse complement.
TATCTCTGCCTCTCGTCACATTTTTTCCCTTACCTCCACGCCTGTATCTTCATTTAACGCTAACTTGTTCTCAACTACCATATCTCAAACAATATATTATGTTTTCCGCAAACTTCTCTCGGCGTGTGCATATGTGTATTACATCTGCAAGTTGCGAGTTTTGTGCGTGTATATATATATATAT
>NC_068987.1:63583991-63586491 GCF_001194135.2 Octopus bimaculoides | reverse complement strand
AGATGGATAGATAGATAGATAGATAGATAGATAGATAGATAGATAGATAGATAGATAGATAGATTTGAAATGTATGGTAAAACTTTAGTAAACATGCAACTTAAAATCGTTCTAAAATGACAGAAAAGTTAAAACAGTTTTTTCTCTTCAACTTTGGGGGTCAGAAACCGGAATGGTCTGGACTAGTTTCTGAATACATGAAAGCTTTACCAGAAAAATCTTTCTAATGTATACAAACCCAGGCAGAAATTATCACTGTGTAGTATATTGTTAATTAATTAATTCATATTTTAAGAGCCTGCATAACAAAATACTATTCAATGAAATTCTTTGTTGCTTAAGTTGAAGACAAAACCATTAGCAATCTTATAAGTGACCTTCGATAATTAATGTGAAAAATCTGCCTTTGAGCTGAAAACTATGTATTCGATCAATTTATAGATACGTTAAACTTTCATTAAAAGGAAATTAACCATTTTCTTTTCACCGAAAGATATGTTGCTTATACTGTATAAAATGTTGGATAGAATTAAACTGGTCTGTTTACTTTGCATAACTGCAATTTTTACAAATTTAGATCTGGCTGCATCTGTTTAGGAAATTGCACTTACAAGAGTTTCATCTCACAACATACTGAGCTCATGTTTGGTGGCGTGAGATATAACTCAAAGTTATGTAGGAGCAAAGTAGTTTCAGTTATATTATTATTTGTGGGTTTAAATTTAGCGGCGATTATTTATATTTTCATTTAAGTTGCACTCCAAATACGGGAAGCAAGAAAAAGGACAATAAAAGAAAATTGCGACTGTCGCTATAATAAAAGGAATTAGAAAACACATATCAAATACAAATCACTACTAACCATATACATATATTACTTTCAAGTAATAATAATATTGATTTCAAATTTTCTCAGAAGGTCAGCAATTTCGAGGGAGGGGGTAAGTCGATTACATCGACCCCAGTACTCAATTGGTACTTATTTTATCGACCCCGAAAGGATGACAAGCAAAGTCAACCTCGGCGGAATTTAAACTCAGAATATGATGACGGATGATATACTGCAAAGCATTTTGTCCGCCATGCTAACGATTCTGCCAACTCGCCAATAATAATAATAACAATAATAATCCTTTCTATTAAAGGTACAAGGTCCGAAATTTGCGGGGAGGGGTCTACTGGATTACATCGACTCAGTGTTTGACTGGTACTTATTTTATCGACCCCGAAAGGATGAAAGGCAAAGTCGGCATCGGCGGAATTTGAACTCAGGACGTAAAGACGAAGTATATTGCTGCTTAGCGAAATTTCGTCCGGCGTGCTAACGATCTGCTAGCTAACAGCCATACAAATAATAATAATAATAATAATAATAATAATAATAATAATAATAATAATAATAATAATAATAATAATAATAACAATAATAACAATAATGGTCCCCTCCATATTCTTATTGCTTTATAAATTAACAGTAAAAAAACTTTTTACCCTCACCCATTTATTACATTCAGTAGTGTAATCGTCATGCAATGAAAAAAACACTTGTGTTTTAATAATTGGGTATTCTACCAGCAGTATATTGGATAGATATTATCCCTTAGTCGGTTGGATTCACAACCCCTAACTCTCTTGGAATTGTATATATATATATATATATATATATATATATGTATGCATATATATATGTGTATGTATGTATATATGTATGGATGTATGTTTGTATGTAGGCTTGTGTGTGTGTGTGTGTGTGTGTGTGTGTGTGTGTGTGTGTGTGTGTGTGTGTGTGTGTGTGTGTGTGTGTGTGCTTCTCCCCAACCACTGCATGATAACAGGTGTGGGTGTGTTTACGCCTCGAAACGTAGCTGTTCGGTGGAAAAGATCGATAGAATAAATAACAAGCTTATCAAAAAAATATTGATGTCGAATCATTCGACAAAAAATTCTTCAATGAGTGCCCTATCATAGTCGCAGTCAAGCAAAATATAAACGATAAAAGAGTGCTGAACAGTTTTACTTGTAGGTTAATTCTATGTTTTCAAGAGACTGTTATTTACTTGTGGGACTAAAGTTAGCAGCAAATAGTCCTTTCTACTGAAAGCACTAGGCCTCAAATTTGGGGGAAGGAATTAAGTCGATTACATCAACCCCAATGCGTAACTGGTACTTATTTAATCGATCCGAAAGGATGAAAGGCAAAGTCGACCTCGGCGGAATTTGAACTCAGAACGTAACAGCAAACGAAATACTGCTAAGCATTTCGTCCAGCGCGCTAACGATTCTGCCAACTCACCGCCTTGAGCAACAGATAGTCATATCTTTGGATCTCTTGGAATTCCTTACAAAAATATTTGTGTACTTCAGCTACGTTTTCGTAATTTCGATAATATTTCAGAATAAATTACTACCTCCAAGGTTTCGTCTTATGTTGGTCTTTATTCAAAACCAATCGCACCTGAAACATAACACACTGTCAGTAAGTCAATGGTTGTAAAAAGTT
>NC_068987.1:63577326-63580756 GCF_001194135.2 Octopus bimaculoides | reverse complement strand
TATATATAATATATATGCACACACACACACACACACACATATATATATATAATGCGCGTGTGTGTATATACATATGTACATATGTGTGTAGATATTTATATATAATATATATGCACACACACACACACACACACACACACATATATATGATGATGATGATTTTTTTAACCAAGGTTACAAAGTGAAACGTGCTTCCTGTTCTGTTTTCAACATAGACTCAAACTAACCAAGAATAAAACAAAAACCACCGATAAATAAGGGGGAAAAGTTCTAACTGGTAGTGATGAGTTCTTAAATGGGAAAATGGAAGTCATGTTTCGGGATTTAAATGATACATTCAATGAGCTCATACCTCATTTATATCAAATTTGCTTTCATATCTTTGCGCAATTAGATAGCAAGTACAAACTTGCTGTGGAGTGAGCGAACAACAGGAGAAATCTTCAGCGGAAAAACTCACCGTCAAGGAAGCCTTTACACCACTAGTTTCTGACACTCTAAGCTGTCCGCGTTCGCATATGTCATGTCTCTTTGACTTCCTATGTGTTGTCCTGCTTTAAGTGGGGATAGAACTCGGTTCCTTGGGATGGCCTTATATCACTCAACAGTGCTGTATACTTTTCGGCCATGATGACCGTCAAAAGAACTTGCACTGTGGATATATTTCAAACTGGGTTTATGGTTCCGGGTTCAGTCCCACTGCGTGGCACCTTGGGCAAGTGTCTTCTACTATAGCCTCGGTCGACTTGTGAGTGGATTTGGTAGACGGAAACTGAAAGAAGCCCGTCGTATATATGTATATATATATGTATGTGTGTTTGTGTGTCTGTGTTTGTCCCCCCCTCACCATCGCTTGACAACCGATGGTGATGTGTTTACGTCCCCGTAATCTAGCGGTTCGGCAAAAAGACCGATAGAATAAGTACTAGGCTTCCAAAGAATAAGTCCTGGGGTCGATTTGCTCTACGAAAGGCGGTGCTCCAGCATGGCCGCAGTCAAATGACTGAAGCAAGTAAAAGAGTAAAGAGAGAGAGAGAGAGAGAGAGAGAGAGAGAGAAAGAGAGAGAGAGTAGAAGAGAATATACTAACAATTTAATGGAGTATAATATTCCCTTGGATCGCTGACGCAATATGTAGCCAAGAGTCAAAAATATAACTGATAGTATGTCCCATCAACAGTTCAGTTTGATGTTAGGTTTAAATTCATAATTTGAACTAGGAACGGTTGTACGGCATTTAAACCGTTAGTTTGCTATTTTATAATGTCACCAATATTAGTATGCATTTTAAATACATGAATTCTTATGAGACAGTGCAAGGTAAACCTTAGTTGTAATATCGTTTAACCATTCTTCCAGCAGAAATACACACCACTAATTATCCTCGCATATTTCTCCCATATCAGAATTACATCAGCATTGATATTAGTGTATCCACTGCCCACAGGTATCTTTTATTTTTTACTTGTTTCAGTAATTGAACTGCGGTCATGCTGGGGTACCACTCTGATAGATTTAGTCGAACAAATCCCATCAAGAACTTTTTTTTTTTAAAGCCTGGTACTTTCCTATTGTTTTCTTTTGCCGAAATGCTAAGTTAGGGAGACGTAAACAAACCAACACCGGTTGCCAAGTGGTGGTGGGGGTGGCAAATACAACTCAAAGGCGCTCATGCGTCTGTCTATCTATCTATCTATCTATCTATCTATCTATCTATCTATCCATCTATCTTTACGTCTGGTTGTCAACTCGTACTTATTTCATCGACTCAATGGGTGAAAAGCAAATCCGAACTCGGATGCATTTGAACGTAAAGCCAGAAGAAATGACCGCTAAACATTTTGTCCTGAGCAGTAACGATTCTGTCTACTCGCCGACTTAAGTTGTCAATTAATAATTGAAAGAAAACTTAAAATAGAACCAGCACGATTGATATTATAGACAAAGTGACCTGTCCAACATATGACATCTTTTTCAATATATGATTTAAGATCAAGAATGTTGCAAAGCAAATACACAAACGAAATATAGAAATATATATGTGTGTATATGTATAGATGTATATATTTCAAGGCGTTTGTGTACTTGTATATTATATACACCAACGTGTAAGAGAGTGGGTGAAGCAGAACGCCATCAGCACTACAGCTACTATAGTGCTTTCTGCCAGAAAGCTACGGACCCGAGATATGTGAGACTAAGGGAACTCATAGATAGAAAGTGTTTTTTTAGATTTTCATATCAGATATGGTCGATTACTTTGGTAATGTTAAATGAAAGCACATTGTTTATTCCAAATTGGAGACGACGATCAATTGATTGAACCATACAGATGAGCAATGAGGGACACATACATACATAGAGAGAGAGAAACAAATATACAGATAGGCAGGCAGGCAGACAGACAGACAGACAGATGTATATATATATATATATATATATATATATATATATATATATATATATATAGATAGATAGATAGATAGATAGATAGATAGATAGATAGATAAGATATGCAATATGATATTACACACACACACAAATATATACGCACACACATACACATACACACACACACACACACACACACATAAATATATACGCAACATGATATATATTACACACACATACAGGGTTGGCCAAAAGTCACCTGACAGTAAATCAAAATTCCATAAATTCTTAATATTCAATTTTATTTATTCATTCTAATTATGAATGTTTAATAATTTAATGCTGTGAGTTAAAATCACGGTTTTTTTTTAACATTTGTCTATTTATTACCGAAGTCTCGTATAATTTTTTTTTGTTTTGTTTTAACCTTAGAATTAAATAGGTTTTGATTGACTTTTGGAACCCTGGCCAGATTGGAGCAATCTCAAGTATAACCAGCCGAAATTGCAAAGATAATCTGGAACTCGACTGAGGAAGGAAAAATCCGAATGACCCGTCCTTGTTTTCTTTGTATCGTCTATTTGGATGTTTTGCGTTTTTGTCCCATTTTGCATTATATATATATATATATATTATGTATGCATGTATAGCGGCGTACGTACACTTTGGTCTCTTATATGTAAGTATATATTTATCTAAATCTTGTACGACTCTATTCTTTCTATCAGCCCTTTCACGCTTATTCGTTCATTCCACTCTTCGTTCTTTCGTTCCCCCTCTCTCACATTTCCTTGCCTTCTCTTCTTGCTCACTTTCCCTCCTCTTTTCACTTCACTGTGTCCTTGTAATTTTTTTCTCACCCCTCCTTATTTCTTCTGTACCTCTTCCTCTACCTCTCTCTCTCTCTTCTCTCCCCACTTGACCGATGTTCAGCCAAGCCTGATCTTTCTTTCTTGGTTTGGCCGTCGTCCGTGCAACATCTATATTCCTCCCTGTGCTTGTGAAATCTTGTATCCCTGCCGTAAGGCTTTATTTCCACA
>NC_068987.1:63576919-63577316 GCF_001194135.2 Octopus bimaculoides | reverse complement strand
GCTTGTGAAATCTTGTATCCCTGCCGTAAGGCTTTATTTCCACACACACCAGCTTAATTTAATTCGTCCTCAGTCGAAAGACACCTGTTGTTATGTCCTGTTATTTGTACCTGTGTAACATTCTCCGTTTTTTTCCGTCGTTGTTTTCGTATACATTCGCTGCTTTCTTCCAAGGAATCTAATCCACTTAGCTTAGTTTTTCCTTGGGGCTGGCCAGATTGGAGCAATCTCAAGTATAACCAGCCGAAATTGCAAAGATAATCTGAAACTCGATTGAGGAAAGAAAATTCCGAAAGAAAACTCCCGTCCTTTTCTTTGTATCGTCTATCTGGATGTTTTGTTATCCCTTTTTTGTATCACCTAACTGTCTGGATGTTTTGCGTTCTTGTCCCATTTT
>NC_068987.1:63574598-63576727 GCF_001194135.2 Octopus bimaculoides | reverse complement strand
GTGTGTACGTGTACTGAGACAGCCTATTTTGGGATAAGTATTTCAATAAATTTGCATACGTATTTTTAACAAACTAGCAGGGCTATCTGCGCAGTAGAGCAGGGGGAGGAAAAACTCATATAGTATGTTTCTTTGTCTTTAACAATTTATAAGTAGTGTTTACATATCTGATCTTCAAAAGGAATGGAGTATACCTCACAGGTGTTCACGACAAAATGCAACGATAATCTTTATTGCCATAGTACTTTTGTTAATTACTTAATAAACATTAACAGATGTACAGATATGTAAAGCAGTATCTGTATATCACTGAAGATTTTAGATGAAACTTCAAGTAACGCTCTCCCCTACACTCTTTTTCCTCTCTTTCTCTCTTGCTCTCTCTCTCTCTCTCTCTTTCTCTTCCTTCCGTCTTTTCCTCTGAGATCGATTTGTTCGACTAAAAGCGGTGCTCCAGGATGGCCACTGTCAAATGACTGAAACAAATAAAAGAATACCAGACTAACATTGATTCCATATTTGGGCACAGAACTAGCAGTTTCAGGGTATGGAGTAAGTCAATTATATCGAACCCAAAAGCTCAATCCGTACTTATTTTACCGACCCCAAAAAGCTGAAAGGAGAAGTCGACTCCCGCAAGATTTGAAACCAGACCGCAAGGCCAGATGAAATGTCGTTAAGCACTTTTCCCAGCATGCTAACGATTCTGTCAGCTCGCCACCTTATACCGGACTAATATCAATGTTATCATATAGGACGCCTAAGCGGGAAGGGGTATGAGGCATGGACAATGCGATGTTTACAAAAATGTTTCCCTCAAAATATAAAAGCAATATTAAAGTGTTCAATTTCCTTTTGTACAACAATTATATCAAAAACATTAAAGTAGGAGGAGACCAACGAACAGAATTTTTTTTTCTATACATGACTGTTGCTAACTATTGCACATGTCGAAATTGTCTTGAAAGGCTTCTGTAGTCTTTGGGGAAAGATCAGTTTCAATAGAAGCAGCATAGAAACCTTAATAATATCGTTTGATCGGCTACATATGATAACGGGCAATACGTATAGACTGTAAACCTACAACGCCTTTTTCAATGCAAAGCAGCTACACATACTACAGTATGTAATTGCTATAGAAAAATACGACACACTCAAGCCTGGAACAACCAATCTGAATGAATGTTTAAGTGCAACATTGAGAAACGTTTTTAAATACAGGGGTGTATTTTTTTTTTTACTGTTTTTTCATATTTTCGTACCAAGTTGTTTTAGATATATTTTTCCAATAGCCTATCTTTTGTCTTTTACTTGTTTCAATCATTAGACTGCGGCAATGCTGGGGCAACGCCTTGAATAACTTTTAGTTGAACTAATATAACCCACTACATTTTTTTAAGCCTGCTACTTATTTTGTCGCTCTCATTTTGCTGATCCTCTATATTACAGAGATGTAAACACACCAACATCGGTTGTCAAGTGGTGATGAGAGGACAAAAACAGACACAAAGACACACACATATGTATATGTATATCCATATATACGACGGGTTTCTTTCAAAAACAGACACAGACACACATACATATGTATATGTATATCTATTCATACGACGGGCTTCTTTCCCTCTACCAAATACACTCACAAGGTTTTGGTCGGTCCGAGACTATGGTAGAAGACACTTGCCCAAGGTGTCACATAATGGGACTGAACCCAGAACCATGTGGTTAGGAAGCAAGATTTTTAGCACACAGCTGCGCCTGCACCTATTATTTGTCTGGCATAATCAATTGTGTGCCAAGCAAAGTGCTTCACAGTATTTGCGCCAGCTTTATGTTCTGAGTTTAAATGCCGAAGAAGCCGACTTTGCATTTAATACTTTTGGGGTCGATGAAATAAGTATCACTTTAGCACAGGGATCGATGTAATCTACTTGCTCCCCATATAAATTTACTGGCCTTGTATCAAGAATTATTTGAAAAGAATTTTTCAAAAAGAATTATTCAAAAGATCTGCCTTTAGACTTGGACTATACTGCAGGTTTTACTTTAAGTGAACAGACTGATATAAATACATACATACATACATACATACATACATACATACATATATATATATATATATATATATA
>NC_068987.1:63571836-63572316 GCF_001194135.2 Octopus bimaculoides | reverse complement strand
AGACAGACAGACAGACAGACAGACAGACAGACAGACAGACAGACAGACAGATAGATAGATAGATAGATAGATAGATAGATAGATAGATAGATAGATAGATAGATAGATAGATAGATACAGTGTAGATGTGTGTCTGTGTGTGTGTGTGTATGTGTATGAGTATGTGAGATAGAGACAGAATAGTATGCTCGATTTTACAAGTTAAAAAATATGCAGACGCGGCATATTTTAATGCGGTATTACAAAAAGTTTACAACCTGACTGACAAAACAGAAGCCAAATAATGTAAAGATAATAAACCGCAAAAATTGTCACACACGTAATTCATGAAATTTGCACACAGATGAGCATATAAACGATACCCGTTGGCTTCCGTACATGTTTTATATACGAGCAGACATTAAAAAATACGTACATGTGCACACATAAATACACCTGTATGCATGTGTGTATATATATATACATACATAAACACACAAG
>NC_068987.1:63568079-63570579 GCF_001194135.2 Octopus bimaculoides | reverse complement strand
AACACGAGGCAATCAATTCCATGCCTCTCGTTTATACATCCTAATTTTTTCAGATCTACTGCGCAGGCAGTTTTTTGGATAATTTTCGAATTTTAAAAGTTGGCATTTTTTTTATTGCTTGTGAGGAGCTGAGTGATGAGGGTTAGTGAATTTTTGGTTGCACAACCACCAGTGTTTTTTTTTTTCCCATGACACCATCACTGACAGGATCTCCACCCTAGGATATAGGATTCCTGTAATCCTGGTTTCAGTTTTGGAGTTTCTGTCTCCTTTTCCAACACGTCTCCTGTTGGTTTTGTGAAGAAGCTGGGCTTGATTGTCATGGGACAGGTTGCCACCACTGTGACTAAGGAGTCATATCTACCTCAGTTTTTTAATCAGAGTATTCCTTCTACGGGGCAGACTGCCAACCAAGACTCACGAGTTCTGTGTACCCGTTTTCGGAATGGCCATTGACTCTTTTAAGTTCCTCTGCTCTTTGTCGGGTTTTGTTTTTACTCACGCTGGGTGTCGAAAATCCACCCACCTCACCAAGCAAGCTTAGTGGGGTTACCGGTTTAGTCGCCGACGACTCGGCGGTTTCACAACTCCAGTTGTTAATCACAACTCTATATTACTATTATTAGTAGTAGTATTATTATTAGTATTATTAGTATTATTATTATTATTAAGGCGGCGAGCTGGCAGAATCGTTAACACGCCGGGCGAAATGCTTAGTGGTATTTCGCTTGTCACTCCGTTCTGAGTTCAAATTCCGCTGAGCTTGACTTTGCCTTTCATGCTATCGGGGTCGATAAATTAAGTACTAGTTGCGTACTGGAGTCGATACAATCGACTTCATCCCTTCCCTCAAGCTGCCCTTGTGGCCAAAAAATTTGAAATCATTGCTATTATCATTATTATTATTATTATTGTCATCATCATCATCATCATCATTATTATTATTATTATTATTATTATTATTATTATTAAGGCGGTGAGCTGGCAGAATCTTAAGCATCCCAGGTGAAATGCTTAGCGGCGTATCGTCCATCCTTAAGTTCTGAGTTCCAATTCCGCCGAGGTTGACTTTGTCTTCCATCCTCACAGATGTCCATAAAATAAGTACTAGTTAAACACTGAGGTCGATGTAATCGACTCATCCCCACCTCCAAGAAGCTTCCCCTGTGGCAAAATTTTGAAATAATAATAATAACTATTATTATTATTATTATTATCGTAATCATCATCATCAGCATCCTCCTCCTCCTTCTCCTCCTCCTCCTCCTCCTCGTCATCATCATCATCATTAATGAACGCTGCATATAGGCAGACTTGTTAAAGCGACCGACATTATATTTAACATCATTTCGTCACATCTCTTTATGTCTTCATTCTTGTTATCTTTTAACACCCTGATTCTGTTTTTACTGCAATAACCCTTAACTTACTTCCATGTCAAATTACTTGGGCTTTCACAGTATTCAACTTATTTATCATACGATATTTTTGGTCAGTAGAAATCATGAAGTATATCAGAATATACAGATTACTTATGCTTTGATTGTGATATCAAGACAGTTTGCTTTGATCTGCTCGTCAGCTTGAACAAGAAGCGTATTCTAGATTACAGAAACCAGATCGTTGACATGCAACAGGTTCCGTACGTTCTTACATCATTTCTTTCACTTTATTCATCGAATAGTCACAGACGCAGGTGTGGCTTTGTGCTAAGAAGTTTGCTTCCCAGCCACATGGTTCCGGGTTCAGTCCCAATACGTGGTACTTTGAGCAAGTGTATTCTACAATAGTCCGGATGATCAAAGGATTGTGGGTAAACGGAAACTGGCTGAATCTCGTCGTGTGCATTTGTGTATGTTCGTGCATATGTTCATGTTTATGTTTGTCTCCAACAACCGCTCTACAACCGGTGTTGGTTTGTTTCGTAGCGACTCGGCAAAAATAAGCTGATAGAATAAGTACTAGGCTTTAAGATAAAAATAAGTATTGGGGTTGATACGTTCGACTAAAACATTTCAAGGAGGTACCCCAGCATGGCCGCAGTCAAATGACTGAAACAAGCAAAAGACAAAAAAGATATTACTTACATTGCATAGCTGCCTCCTTGTTCTTGTCAACGAATACATTCTGTGTTTGCAAAGACTGAGACTGGTAGATATAATGGGATTAAGTGGGGTGGAGATTCGGTGCTGACAGCGTGTGCTGTGGATTATATTAGATTTTTTTTGTTTCATTATTACTTTTGTAGGTTTTGTAACTTTATCATAACTACTATGCACGGAAGATGGATAAGCATAATCGTTAGTGTCGAAAAATGTTTGGCGTTATTTGCTCCGGCTCTTTACGTTTCGACTTCAAATCCCATCGAGGGTAGCTCTGCCTTTTATCCCTCCGGGATCGATAGCATAAAGCGCCAAGTCAAGTACTCAGCTCAATGGTATCGAGTAACAAACTCAAATTTACTGATTTGAAAGAGAGAGAGAGAGAGAGGGAGAGAGAG
>NC_068987.1:63566610-63568044 GCF_001194135.2 Octopus bimaculoides | reverse complement strand
AGAGAGAGAGAGAGAGAGAGAGAGAGAGAGAGAGAGAGAGAGAGAGAGACTGATAGATATAGAGATATTCGTATTCAAAATTGAAAAAATATGTAAAACATTCGAATGATATTCAGACAAATAAAATTATCGATAGGCAAATTGATAAATGAAGAAACAGATATTGATAGATTGATAAAATATGACAAATTGTAACATTTAACTACAAACAGGAAGAAATAGAGATAAGAAAGGAAAAGAAAGAAAAACATCGGGAAGGTAAAGCAGCAGAGGAGGTAGGGAGCGATGGGCCACATACCCTGCAAAAAAAGGTGTATTCAGCCGTGCCCTATGGTAATGACCACGATGGCGTTGCCGCGGGAGAATGGCCAACGATAATCGTTGCAACAGCTACTCCACCTCGTGGGGCTTGTTTCTCAGACGTGCCTCCGTTATCCTGATTTTAGGGAAGAAATCAGTAATACGGGGTCCGAGAACACATGACGTCTCGACACTGATCGGCATAAACAGACAGGGAGCGATCAGGCCCTTGTATTTATTGAATTTCCTTTACTCCGCGTTACGGGCGGCGATACACGGGTTTGCAGCCGATACAGCAAGGTTAGAGTCTCAGAACGTGTCGCTGCATGTAGCATCCCAGACTAGGGATCTGAATAATTGTTAACGACTTCGCTTAGTAATATAATAAATGTAAGCTGTAATATACAATATAAATTTTAAAAAGAAAAGAGAAAACCTGGTAATAAAAGCCAAATACAATTTTTATTCACTCATACATTTTTTTTAAATATATAAATATATTTTTCGTTGCGCCGTAAAGATATTTAATAATATCTTTATTTGCACCACAAACGAAATTTAACGTCTGGCATTTGACATAAGGCTCTAGTCGGTATGACCTTAACTGCACCTGTACTTAGTCTGAGGTCAGTCTTGGTACATGCACAAGTTTACAATCAGTGTATCAGTTTCGACCTCCAACATACATAAACATGTATCAGCAGTGAATGGGAACGTATGTATATCTGTATACATAAACTTGTGTTTTTGTACGCGTGAATGTATGTGTTTGTATACACACACACACACACACACACACACACACACACACACACACACACACACACATGTATAGGCGCAGAAGTGGCTGAGTGGTAAGAAGCTTGCTTCTCAACCACATGGTACCTGGTTCAGTCCCACTGCATGGCACCTGGAACAAGTGTCTTCTACAATAGCTTCGGGTCGACCAAAGCTTTGAAAGGAGATTTGGTAGACGGAAACTGAAAGAAGCCCGTCGGGTATATATATATATATATGCATATATGTATGTATTTGTGTGTCTGTGTTTGTTCCCCCACCATCGCTTAACAACCGATATCGGTGTGTTTACTCCCTTGTAACTTAGCGGTGCACCAACATGACTGCAGTGAAATG
>NC_068987.1:63557892-63561787 GCF_001194135.2 Octopus bimaculoides | reverse complement strand
GTGTATGTATATATGTATGTATCTGTGTGTGTATGCGTTTGGGGAAGGGTGCGTGTGTAGAGGTGCATATATGAATACACCCCGCTGTACCCAAAACAATATGCTCAAATTGTAATTCCAACTAGCAGAAAATTCACCTTATCTTGATGGATGCATCACAACAACCCTGTGACTCAGTCCCCTTCCCACAAAATACGTTCCTGTCCTGAGTACACCCATTTTCCATATAATACAATTACGCTTACTATAGTATGGTCTTGTATTTATATTCATAGTAGTATATGTTAGTGAGGGTATATATGCACACACACACACATTCACACACACACACACACACACACACACACACACACACACACACACACACACACACACACTCAAACGCACACATATACAAGTGTGTGATATATGTGCGTATGTATGTGTGTATATGTGCGTGAGTGTGTGTACGTGGGTATATGTGCACGTACAGTCGTGGCCAAATGTTTAGGACATTTTTATTTTTAAATTAATATTGTTATGCCCAAATATATACAACGATCCAAATATATACAACGTATGTATTTAATATAAAAATTCTAATTTTCAGACCTCTTCACCGAGTAATAATATACAGTAATCCCTTGACTATCACGGTTCTTACGTTCCAACCCCCCCCCCCCCCGCGATAGGTGATAACCCGCGAAGTAGAAACAGTACTGTACTGTATATTTTTTATATCTATTTATTTTTTTATAAATGCGAAACAACACCAGACACTCGCGTCCCGAGGTTCGTTTTCCATACATTATGCGCGTTTCTTTGTTTACTCATCTACGGTACACTACGTATTTTCTTATAATATATTTTAATTAATGTGTTATGCAGTGCAGTACTGTTCTGTATTCTTATTTATTAATTCATTAATTTATAGACGTGAACATGTTTATTTTATCACAGAAATAATTAGAATCTAAAAAAATATAAATATCTATCCGCCGCAGAAACCCGTGATACACTGAGGTGTCCGCGTTTTAAAATTTACATGCATCAGCCAGAAAAATCCGTGATGTACTGAGGGCGCGATAGGTGAACTGTGACATGACAAATGATTACTGTATTGCAAATTAAATATAATTTGGGCATTAAATATAAAAATTCAAATTTTCAGACCTATGTTCCAAAATTTTGGCTACGACTGTATGCGCATGTGCGCTTTCAATTAAATGTCATTTTAGTGGAGACAATATAATCTATATGTACACATATTGCCATAAACATCCGTATACGGGAGCATATTTATCTTTACTTTGAATTCTCCCTTCCAAGGGTTGTGGCCACTCTGGGGCACCGCTATTAGAATGATTGCAAGATTATTTGAACTTATTTCCCCAATCCTTTCTCTGGCTTTGTTTCTGGCGAATCAGTGAGTTGGACAAGACTGCCCTCGTGTGCGTTTCTTGCTGTGATGAGGCTTCATGGAGAGCAATGGCTCCTAAACAGGGCGGTACTCCACCCCCACCCACCCCCACCCACTGGGGTGAGAGAAAGTTTCAGCGGGGCATTGATGAAAAGTGTGGCGATAACGGGATGGCCAAATGGGGGTGTTAGATATAAAAGCAAACAAAATAATGGATTCATTAGTTTAATTTTTATTTCTGAAATACTGTTGTGTTGAATTTGCTGCAGAAAATGGTCTACATTCGCGAGTGGCAGGGGGTGCGCTAGAAATGTGGTCTGGGTACCAAGGGAATGGCAGCCTTAAAAAGTTTGGGAACCACTGATCTAGTGTCTCGGATAAACATTTATTGAATTAGTCTCTGAAAACCTCCGTACATGTACATGTATAGCTATAGGTATAAGTATGTATGTATATATACATACATATATATATATATGTGTGTGTGTGTGTGTGTGTGTGTGTTTGTGTGTATGTGCATGTGTATGTGTGTGTATATAATATATAAATATACATACATACATGCATACATACATACATATGTGATTTGGTGAATACTTCCTGAAGAAGTGATCCGAGTTTACATCTGTTCAATGTGAACCAATAGTGACTGAACATAACTACTTAAACAGAGTCTTGCAACTGGAATACTGATAGTATGCCCGAGAATATAATCTGCATACCAGAGAATGCTGACAATATTGACAGATGCAATAGCCTTCCCTGAAACTCTGATCAGTTCATTTTCTCTCTCTCTCTCTCTCTCTCTCTCTCTCTCTCTCTCTCTCTCTCTCTCTCTCTCTCTCTCTCTCTCTCTCTCTCTCTCTCTCTCTCTCTCTCTCTCTGTGTGATTAACCTATCTCATACAAGTGTTAAAACGTTTTGTCTTTGCTATTCAAGAGATAGCTACTAAATATATGATGAACAGAAGAGAAAAAGATACCACTAAATGTCCACGCTGATAAAAAGTGTCGATGAATCCATATTAGCGTGAAAGATATCATTCGTATTATCAGCAAATCTCCAAACAAGTTCCAAAGATACTATTGGCTTCAAATGATATGACATATGATATTGTCAGTAAGAAGGTCTACAAAGCTATCCGCAGGATGGATTATCCTGATTGTCATGTCAAAGGAACGGCAGACCCTGAAAATATCCACATCTTTATAAATAATGAGCTCTGGTGGAAAGCTTTAATACAAGTAGCAACTTGATATAAGCAAAGCCAGACATCGTTCTATGGAACAGGGAGTAATACCTACCGAAAATATGATACACCCACAAATATTTAAAATGCAAGATGAAGACGAAAGAATAAACAATTGTAAAATGGAATCACTGCATGAACAATACCTCAGAGAAATAGACCAAAACGTGAAGACGTGATCTGAAAGGATGCACTGATTCCATTTTACAGGGAAATACTACTAAGCATTTCACCCGGCGTGCTAATGATTCTGCCAGCTCAATAATAATTTGTTTATAAGCCACAGAGGCATAGAGGAGAGGAACATCACAAGGGCAGTAAACAATTTGTGTGTCGATTTACATAAAGGATGGGGAAAAAGAAATAGAAAGGACAGTGAAATGTGATAAACGTATACATAGTATACCAAGTATGTGATAACACGAATGATACAGTCCTCTTGATACAGGAGAAATTCTAACTAGAGTCGATCGAGGAACTCCACGGATCCAGGATTACCACAACCACCAAAGGTACGAGCCCTTTCTCCTGCCCTCCAGTCTACAGGCGTATACTTATAGTATTCTAGCCATTTTTGTCACAGTCATCCATCTTTTCATAAATTCATTAGGTGATGGCATTTCCAAGGGGAACTTTAAAACATCGATGAGGGCTTGACCGAAGAGGGTAGCGTCTTTCCTCAATCCTTTCAGCCTTGTCCACTACTCAACTTCTTTCGCCATAGCCACTAGACAGAAGAACACCGCCTGCCCTGCCATGTTAAATGTCGGTGGTGGATCCGGCCAATAATCGAGAATCGTCCCACACATGGTGACAGCTGTTCGATAATAATAGTAATAATGATGATGCTGATGATGACGAGTGTATGTAACTTAACTAGCAGTCCGTCAGTTATGACAATGAGTGTTCCAGCTGATCCAATCAATTGAACAACCTGCACGCGAAATTAGCGTGCAAATGGTTGAGCACTCCACAGACACGCGTAACCTGAACGTAATTCTCAGAGAGATTCAGCATGACAGAAAATATGAACAAGACTGGCATTTTCCAAATTAAAGGTACAACTCATTTTACCAGCTGAGTGGACTGGAGCAGCGTGAAATAAAGTGTCTTGCTGAAGGACACAATGCACCACAGGACATCGAAGTCACGACCGTACGGTCGTAAGCCGACTACACTAGCCACTAAGCCACGCACTTTCACATGTATATATGTATGCGTATATATGTATGTGTGTATATATATAT
>NC_068987.1:63555449-63557766 GCF_001194135.2 Octopus bimaculoides | reverse complement strand
ACAGAGGAAGAACAAGAGGGGTAAGGCGAGATACGTAGTAGTACAGAGGAAGAACGAGGGGGGGGAGAAAGGAAAGAGAAAGAGAAAGAGATAGAGTAGCGTCGGAGGATAAGTTTACGAAAACTACTTATATATATATATATATATATATATATATACGCGCACGCATGCATATATGTGTGCATACAATTTATGATAAATTCTTTGATATGATTAGGAGCATTAAAAAGCAAAACTCAGGTATTAGCTAATTTTGGTTACAGAAGATTTATGTATTAAATTCCCACTACCACAATTATTTTTTAAACTTTTAAATCTTAAGTTCTTAAATTAAGAGCAGCCGCATTTAAAGAAATAATGAGCATAATAATAATAATAGCAACATTACATAGATTAATAATTATAGAGGGAAATTAATCTTCGCCTACTAAATTAAAGCAGTAATTTATTAAATCATTGATTCTTTAAGGTATTTAATCCCGTCTTCCGAGCTGTGTAAATATCCCCTCTGTTCTTCTAAATGGTTTTCTTTATAATTTAAGAAAGAAAAGCTGTAACACTTCACTGGTTGTCATAATTAGACAAATATTTATTTCCTCCCTTAAGGGATATACCCCACACATGAATATTTATTTGTATGAAGGTTTTGTTTCAACATGTTAGTAATAGGAAAAGGGGTTGTATTGTTGATTGGTGAATTAATGCGGCTGATGTTGCGCTTGAACATCTAGATATCAATGTCTACAAGTGTGTTTGATCCAAATGTTTAGAAGAGAGTAAACATTTGGAGCATTTGCTACGCAACTCTAATTACTAGCTTGGTGGTATTAAACAGGACGGCATGTATAAAGAATGTCAAAATTAAATTTAACTTTTTAAAACACCAACCATAAATTAAATATAGGTGAACATGTAGTTTGTGGCCGAAGAAAGGGAAAGAAAATTGTTCTAAAAATAACGAAAGTAAATTGCGAGAAAAGCTAGAAGTGACGTTAGGGAAATCACATAATTTCATGTAAGCAATGTATGTGACCATAACCAATGTATAGAACCTTCTACTTATATCTTGCTTTATGCTCTTGTTTGGTGAGGCTGTGGTCATCCCAGGCTAGTGGTCGCAGAGACGTCGTCATGAGTAGTGCCGACCAGATCCACCAGTACTTTCCATCACCGGCGGTCCTGTGCCAGCCCCTCTGCATCCTCCAAGGTGACGTCGAGCCTCTGGAGACCTTATTCACGTCCAGCCATCTGGTGCGGGCCTGCTACGAGTCCTCTTCCAGCCCGCAGCTGAAGAGAGTAAAGCCCTAGTAAGATGTTCTAGTGGGAGACGGAAGACACACAAGTACCGGCGCACGCTGGTATGAGATGGGAGGCTACGGGCTGCTTCGTACAAGCGCGCAATTCTTTGTTGCAGATGCCGAGAGAAGTCCTGGGCGGAAGAAGCCGAGCACCTGGTGGGTATATACATTGGAAAGGTGTAGCTTAGCTTCTGTAGCTGTCTAGGGATGTGCAGTAATAATGGAATTTTTTATATTCTTTTTATGAAACTTTGTGATGTCACTATCGTCGCTTCCGCTGTCGCACTTTATTTTTTTTTTAAATTAAAGACTATTTATTTTCACTTTTTTACGATCTTAAGCTGCATGTTAACCTAAAAGAAAAATAATGTTAGTTGATGGTATAATATTAGATTTTCGAATTTTCTGGCAAATGCTGAAGACAACTCCCGTTTTCACCGTCTCAAACAACATCTTTTAAATTCACAAACATTAATAGCGTAATCATCATCGTGATGCCCACCACCACTGCCATCATCTCCACAAACACCACAACCATCGTCACCGCCGTCTCCACCACCACCAACACCACCGCTACCATCATTTTCACATCCATAACCGTCGTTACCGCAGCCATCCGCCATCATCATAAGAATCCGCGTCACTACTGGCAACAACAACAACCACTAACACCAACCATCACTAATATAACTACCACCGCTACTATGATCCTCATCATCGCCACCATAACCACCGCTACCACAACCGCTGAAAACGACAATCATTATCACCAACACCAGCCCCACCATGAACGCCAAAACCATAATTATCACCACAGTAATTCTCACGGCTACCATTACTATAACTACCCCCACCCCAACACCACCAACAACAACAACCAAAACTGGCACCAGTACTACCAATACCACCACGAATATCACCACCAACACCACCACCTTCACCACAACAATCACCACCAACACCACCACCAATACCACCACCACCACCGCCACCAACACGAATACCACCACCAATACCAC
>NC_068987.1:63548295-63555439 GCF_001194135.2 Octopus bimaculoides | reverse complement strand
ACTACCCCCACCCCAACACCACCAACAACAACAACCAAAACTGGCACCAGTACTACCAATACCACCACGAATATCACCACCAACACCACCACCTTCACCACAACAATCACCACCAACACCACCACCAATACCACCACCACCACCGCCACCAACACGAATACCACCACCAATACCACCAACAACACCGACACCTTCACCACCACCAACACGACCACCCATACCACCACTAATGCCACCACCAACACCACCGCGAACACCACCACCAATACTACCACCAACACTACCACCACCATCTCAACGACCACAAACCATCAACACAGTTATGCTGCTCTTCTATCATCTTCTAGCCTCTCACACACAGCCGTGTTATTCAGTGCATCGCCATCGGTCGGTAACTTCGACAAATAGAGGAGAATCAAACATACACACACACACACACAAATAAACACACAACTACACAACTAACAAACAACTAAACAAAAAAATAACAACAACAACAACAACAACAACAACAACAACAATTGGAGCAGCGAAACAGTAATCATAAAATATCATATCAAGGTTATATAGCAGACATTAAGTTGGGGTAACGTTGGGAGGAAAGAGAAAAGATGAGACGAAATGCGAAGGAGTGAGATATTTCACGGAAAACGATGTAATGGAAATAATGAGAAAGAAGTAGGGGTGAACGAAAGATTAGGACATATATATTGATCGGTGGTGGCGTTGATGCGACAGTGGCGAGTGATAATCGTCGACATTGTCACGTGTTTAGCCACGAATAATTAGCAACGCTATCGTAAAAGAACATCCTTGCAACAATGTAGATATCCACGCTGCCGCCATTATCGGCAACATTGCCAATCGTACCACTGCCGCCACCATTACTACCTGGAGGATATTGAGCCAATGAAAGCGCTTCTATTTGGTCAATCGATCTGCTAGTCATAAGAGCTAACATTTCATGCAATTAGCCTGGCAAAGTAGTCATAGATGTGAATGTAATCACAGATATGAAATGTTTGTTAAAAGACGGGATGGTCATGTCTGACACGCTTTAAATTGGGGTTTCGGGATCGATTCAGAACAAAACAACAGCGTATATGTATGTGTATGTGCATGAGTATGTGTGTGTGTGTTTGTGTGTGTGTGTGTGTGTGTGTGTGTGTGTGTGTGTGTGTGTGTGTGTGTGTGTGTGTGTGTGTGTGTGTGTGTGTGTGTGTGTGTGCGTGTGTGTGTACATGTGTATGTATATATATGTATGTGTGTGTGTGTGTGTGTGTGTATTCCTGGCATGGATCTTTCCAAAGCCTTTTGCGTCGTAGCCAATCCATGCTAGGAATACCATTACGAGAGCATATTCAGAATGAGATAATTCGTGAAAGGAGCGGAGTTAACGATGTGATCGCAGAGTACCGAAAGCACAAGTTTTGCTGGGCTGAGCATGTCACTATGTTCGCAGACAACAGGAGGACCTGTGCAGTCGCCGAGTGATAGACCATTCCTAAATCGTGAAAACAACCCGTAAACTTGTGTCTTGCTCATGGCAGATGCAAAATTATAGCCAACAACAACAAGAATCAAACAATACGGGCAACTTACTGGAAGATTCAGAATTCCATTTTAAATAAGGACAAAGATTCAAAACAAAAATGACTTTACTTTTGCGTATGAAAACTTAATCTACGTCATAACTTGTTCAGGATGTGGTCAGAACTACATAGAGGAAACAGGAATGACTCTAAGGCAGAGAACAACTCTACATAGAGAATAAATCTGCTTCCCAAGATATAGACAAATACCTCTCAGTGAAATCATCGACAAATGTGAGGAGAACTTACAATTAAACTTCAAAATATTGCCTTTATATCAATGCAGTAACATCTGTAAAACAGCGGTTAAACAGAGAGACCACATTCATTGAAAAATATTAACCACGCTTAATATGAACATATAACCAGTTTGGGATTATGTAAATATTTTAGTTGACAGTTATTTTTTTTAACATACATATAATCACTTTCCAAAAAAAATCGAATTACCTCCTCTGTTTCTAATATTAATGATCACCTATTACCTCCCCTAAAACTTATTTATCTACCGATCCATTTACAAAATATCTGTTCTCCTTCCAACACAGAACAACAACTTATCATAGCGCGGAATTATAACATTACCACTAACTACTTAGTCATGAATAGCATAAGGCAAACCGGTCGACTAGGTAAATATTTTATTTCGTATATATATATTAATTCCAACATAAAATTCCTGCGCATTTTCTTTCTTTTTATATATTTTTTACTACAGTTCACCACGTGAAATATTTTCTCGAACGTCCGTGGACTGAAAGTTTCATAGGCTGACTATGAACGAATGATGCTAGAACTATGAACTTTTGCATGCATTTATTTCAACCCTTCTTATTAATAAGTGCTTTGTTTCTTTCCTGGTAAACTGACATCTAAATATTCAAAGAAGACTTTAAATATAACTGGTAACGACTTCTCTTGAAAATGGAGAAAATTTGGCATCGTGGTGTTATCAAATACCTGCAGAAAAAAGGCTTTAGCCACTAAGGATATTCAATCTGACATAATTGCTACTTTAGGAGATGATATTTCAGCTTTACCAACAGTGAAAAAGTGGGTAGGTGAATTTAGAAAGAGAAGGATGAATCTTAAAGCTGACCTAAGGTCTGGACGTCCTACAACTGCCACCACCAAGGAAAACATTGATCATGTTCGCCACATGGTGACGGATGACCGGTTATTGACTACAAATCAAATAGCTATTCTAGTAGCATATCCAGTGAGAGAGTTGAGAATATTCTGCACAATGAACTTGGCATAATGAAGGTTTCTTGCTTGGTGGGTGCCACAACTTCTGAACCTGATAAAAACGCACTAGGCTGATCTCATCACGAGAAAATTTGACATTGTTTGAGGCATATCCGACTGGTTTCCTTGAATGTTTCCTAACCAAGAAATGAGTGAGTGTTGAGTTCATCACTTTGAACCAGAGACAATCTATGCAATCGCGACATCCCTTATCACTTGCTCTAAAGAATGTCATGGTCGTTTCATCTGTAAAGAAGGTGATGGCCTCAGTTTTGGTGGGATGCAAAAGCACTCTGTATATTGACTATCTTCAAAAGGGCCAATGGAGAGTACTTTGCCAACTTGTTGGGGTTCTAACGAACGGTTATAAAGGCAAAACACCCAGAAAAACTGACGAAATTGGTCTTGCTTCCTCTGGACAATGCTCTAGTACACAAGTTTGGGATCTCAATGGTTGTTGTGCGTCACTATGGCTTTGAACCGGTTGATCTACTTCCTATTCTCCTGATTTCCCCCCCCCCCATCTAGGTATCATCTGTTCTCCAACATGAAATACACTTGGCTGGGAACCAGTATCGCAGTGATAATGAGGTCAACTCTCTCTCCTTTTCTCTCTCTCTCTTTCTCCTTCTCTCTCTCTCTCTCTCTTTCTCACTCTTGCTGTATACACACATACATACACAGACACACGCACTTACACACACTCAGCTGAAATAGACGTCATCAGGGTACACCAGTATAGTCACTGTCGGATGGATGAAATGCGTGAAAGAGTATAAATGAACATATATATATAATTAATTGAAAGCTCACTAATTAATCATCACATACAAAACGCAATGCCAATGCGGAGTAGCATTAAAAAAATACAAATGTGTAGAATCGAGAGGAGGAGAGGAGGAGGAAGGGAGAAAGAGAGAGGGGGAGGGAGTGTGAGAGAGAGAGAGAGAGACGCAGACAAAATAACAAAGGGAGAAGGGAAGAGAGATATAGGAAATTGCTGCCGTCATCAGCGGAAGTATAGTTTTCATCATTACTTGTTGGCCCTGCAGTTAGTAGCCTACTGTATAGAAATGATCGTTGAAAATTAAGAAAAAACAAACTTTGGATCATGTTGGTAAATGAGATTAATTGATGGCAAGTAAAGGAGATTAATTGATAATTCAATTACACAGAAGCACTGACCGCATTGTTTCTACCAGAATATTACAGTCAAAGTATGTGGACTACCCTGTGGAAAATTTCTACTTGTAAGCCCTCGTTTTAAATCTCGCTTTTAAGCTTGCGTATGATGATTTACTACTATTGGCTGGCAGATATCAGCATGGCTCTACGAACGGTCTGTTCGTAAGAATTGTCAATAAAATCATTGACCCTTGTTATATTCGTTGGCCAGTGGTGCTTCGAGAAACAACATAACGAAACACCGGTGTTCCAGAATCTTTTGTACTAATGAATCGAGTGTATTATGAACACATATTCGTCGTAGAGGAGAAGCTGTTTTCCTGTGATGAACACACAGCGAATAGTATATTCATGTTTGGATGTGCCGGAAAATATTCCGAATAAATATGCGAGTATCGTTTTGGATTTCCATGTTCACTGTACATATGACGATTTTTTATGATTTCTACTGTAAAATGATGTTTTCGACTATAGTTCTGTTATTTACTGGGTTGCTTTTACTATGTGTTTGTGTATATGCGTGTTGTGTGTGTAAATGCGATTATCAATAAAAAGGACAAAAGGAGGAACGAAGTTCGACAAATATGGTATTAGTTTAACTCTTTAATGGGAAGAGAAAGTGTCTTAATATTTTGAGCGTTAGTCCCTTCATCAGAAGAAAGAGAGAAGCATAAAGTGCGTTACGAAGGGAAACAGTGAAAACAAATTGGTGAAGGCTGAAGAATATGGTTCTATTGAAGTGATTTCCTTCAAGCTTAGACCTCAGTACATGATACAAGTGTACACATTTTATCTTCTAATATTCGGTACTTCCGTACTGTGATACTTCAGCAACTAGGATTTATCAAGTGAGACTTAATAATTTAGTCCACAAATATCATGTTGTGTGTGTATTTGTGTGTGTGTGTGTGTATGAACATACACACACATGCATGTATGTATGTATGTATGTATGTATGTATGTATGTATGTATTGCATGTATGTATTGCATGTATGTATATGCATATACATATATGAGTACATGTTTTCATATTTGGTTTATTCATTTCTGATAATATGGCCAGATATTTCAACTCTTTCGTTTTCTACGGACCCCGAAAACGTGAGAGATGAGGGTTTTAATGCTGTTCTAAGGAAATATTAAACCGAAAAACGAAACCTTTCTGATTTTTCAGTTTTGAGTCCTTCCTTTATTGTAACTGATTGTAAAAATCTCTGTTTCCTTGTCTCACTTTTTCTCTTTCTCTCTCCATGTGTGTGTGTGTGTGTGTGTATGTGTGTGTGTCCGTGCGCGCGCGTGTGTGTGTCATAAACTATACATAGAAGCTAATTGTTCATTGCCTCTGCTCTGAATTTTATGACAAAAATCGGCTTTCATCCTGAAACTCAGACACAACGCTTGCATATGAACAGTTGATATGTATATATTTTTTCAAATAAATGAAATTTCGAGAAGGTCTGGGTGAGGAGATTAGTTTGCATCTTGGTGTGGTTGACACAAAATAGCTTAAACTACTAGAGATATTTTTGATGTTTGTTGAAGACAAAAGTGAAAAGAAAGGGACTTCCAGAGAACTGTAATTCCAGGAAGAAATTATTGGAGAAATAATTGATAAATTATATCATTATTGCAGAGAGTTTGAAGCATCACTTATACTAAGAGCAACATAAGGCGTAGGAGTGGCTGTGTGGTAAGTAGCTTGCTTACCAACCACATGGTTCCGGGTTCAGTCCCACTGTGTGGCACCTTCGGCAAGTGTCTTCTACTATAGCCTCGGGCTGACCAAAGCCTTGTAAGTGGGTTTGGTAGACGAAATCTGAAAGAATCCCGTCGTCTATATATATATATATATATATATATATATATATATATATATGTATGTATGTGTGTGTATATGTTTGTGTGGCTGTGTTTGTCCCCCCACCCCTCACACATCACTTGACAACCGATGCTGGTGTGTTTACGTCCCCGTAACTTAGCGGTTCGGTAAAAGAGACCGATAGAATAAGTACTAGGCTTACGAAGAATAAGTCCTGGGGTCGATTTGCTCGACTAAAGGCGGTGCTCCAGCATGGCCACAGTCAAATGACTGAAACAAGTAAAAGAGTAAAAGAGAGATAAGAGGAATATGCTGAGGCATAAATCAAAAACAAGCATTCGAGGTTTAAACGAATAAATACAAGAAGTAATTCAAGGGAACATCGGAAAACTGCCAGTCCTTCATAACCATAGGAAATCACAACATAAACATTAATATTTTCGATCATTGTTATATCAATAACACTCAGCAGTAACCTTACCACATCAAACGCCGCGTTAGCACTAGAACGAACGTGGGAACATCTATGAGGTCGCTAGCTTAACCTGTAGAAATAGCAGCTAAATACTTTGAAATAATAGCTCAGCTGTCTTCAATAACATAATACAGAGTATGTAGTGAAAGATACTCCTTAAAAGACGGGAAAGCCAAATTTAACAGCCTTTAATCAATTAAGGGTCACCTGGGGTTAAACAACAAAGACAATAACTAATACTGCACACAACAACAATAATAACAGCAATAATAACAAATAGAAAACTTCTTAAGACAGTCACCAAAAACTTCATATTGCTATCTTCGGTTTAGTATGTCAGCGTATTTCTTCAAAGAGCAGCAAGTTATTTTAACTTGTCTAATAATTCCGAACGTTGCAAACATCAAAGATATAACTTTATCGGTGCACCGCCTTCAGTCGCGACTGTTCTATGTTGTTGATTGCAATATCTACAGAACGATTATGGGAGATATCTTTGATCGTCTCAACGATTCCTGACTGGTGAATCAGCGAACTTCTGGTATTCCTAACTAGTGAATCAGCGAACTCTTAAGTATAATTCTTCTATAAATCAGTTAATACAAACTAGAGACAGACATGGCAGTGTGGGTAAGAATCTCCTTTGCAACCACGTTAGATTAGGGTTCACTCACACTGCGTAACACCTTGGGAAAATGTCTTCTTCTTTCGGCCCGGATTGACCAATACCTTGTGAGTGAGTTTTTTAGATGGAAACTGTATGGAAGCTTGTCGTATATGCATGTATATATATATATATATATATATATATATATATATATAC
>NC_068987.1:63547086-63547938 GCF_001194135.2 Octopus bimaculoides | reverse complement strand
CGTGGGGAGAGAAGAGAGAAAGGTAGAGACAGAGGGACAGAAGAAATAAGGAGGAGCGAGAAAAATGACAGGGATACAGTGAAGTGAAAAGAAGAGGGAAAGTGAGCATGAAGAGAAGGCAATGCAATGTGAGAGAGAGGGAACGAAAGAACGAAGAGTGGAATGAACGAAGTAAACGTGAAAAGGCTGATAGAAAGAAGGAAAGAATAAAAGAATAAAAGAATAAATTCGTTCAAAATATAGATGAATATAAGAGACCAAAGTGTACTTACGCCGCTATATATATAAAAAAAAATACAAAATGGGACAAGAACGCAAAACATTTAAACAGTTGGCAAATGAAAGACGGAATATGGAATTTCGTTTTACTATCCATTATATAATAATAATAATAATAATAATAATAATAATAATAATAATAATAATAATAATAATAATAATAATAAATAATAATAATAATAATAATGATAATAATAATAATTAATTAATTAAGTAAGTAAGTAAGTAAGTAAACAGAAGATGGATTTTGTATTCGTCTTTGTTTTGTACGACGATCGTTTCGAACCATCCTGCTACTGTCTCTTATGGTTCGAAACGATCGTCATACAAAATAAAGACTAATACCAAATCTATCTTCTGTTTATTTAATCAATTATTATCACCTCAACTAACAATGCGAAATTTCTGAAGTAGATCGAACAGAAATATATCCCAACTGCGGATGACACCGAGTAACCCAAACTGTGCCAGTGCTTTACTCAACACATTAACACACTAATCGACATATAGCCATTAGTCCAAAATATTACAGGCATGCGTACATATATATATATATATATATATATATATATA
>NC_068987.1:63544069-63546680 GCF_001194135.2 Octopus bimaculoides | reverse complement strand
TTTCTCTAAGATTGAATAAAATAAATAATGATGAATATACACTTACTTGTACATGATGAAACAAATCCGTAATAGTAATAGTAATAATAATAACGTAATATAAATAAAATGTCAACTGTTTTGATGCCTGACTTTTGTCTCATCTTATACACACACACACACACACACACACACACACACATATCCTCGTGTTTGTGTTTTGTCTCCCTATCACTTGACAACCGGTTTTACTTTGTTAACACCCCCGTAATCTTGCTGTTCGGCAGAGCACACCGTTAGTATAAGTAAGTCAAAGGATCTAAGGTCCTTCCCAAGTCATAGGCTCATAAGGCCGGTTTCCCGGATTCTGTGTCGAACGCATTCCCGCAACCTAGCCGGTCCGTCGCAGGATTACTCATTTTTGCCAGCTGAGTGGAATAAAGTAAGCAACGTAAAATAAAAGCAGTTTGCTCAAGAACACAACGCATCGCCTATTCAAGAAATCGAAATCACAATCTTACGATCATGAATGCAACACCCTAACAACTAATCCACACCCTTCCACAGTATAAGTAAACGCCAGACTTAAAATAAGTAGCAATGTTAATGTGTTTGACTAAACCTACAAAGCAGTGCTCCAACATGACTATTGTCCACTGACTAAAACAAGAGTAAATCAGTAAATAGCTAGTGATATAAACAAGAGTGCATTTTGCACCAAAAGCTAATATGAGTTTCTGTCATGGCATCTACTGCAGTATAGTTTGTTCCAACAGAACATCCACATTTAAGTGGGGATAAGTATTAAAGTAAGGACCCTCTTCGGTCATGAATGACCATGGGATTGTACCTAGAAAGTTACCCTCCGAGGCACAAGTCCGGGCAATCTTTGTTTATGGAGGACTAGCAGTCGCCCATGCATACCAAGAGAAAGGCAAAGGCCGATACAGCTTGATAACAGTGACGCTGCAACTAATTTCTATTGCTGAATGAACTGGAGCAAAGTAAAAATAAAGTGTCTTGCTCAAGAACACAACACACAGCCCGGTCTGGGAATCGAACTTTCTACCGATTGTGAGCCCGACGCTCTAACCACTGAACCATGCGCATTCACACAGAATATATATTGCCTCTGAATAAATATTGCTTCACCGTATTAATACTGCCTTTGTCGCCAATATATATTTTTACAATAGTAAAGTTATTTTGGAGCCTAAGGTCAGCTCTGTTCGAGCAGACTCAGGATCAAAGGCATTCTAATCTTAAACATCCTATTTTGTAATCTGCATATAATTGTCGTCTTTCAATAGCTGTAACTCAGAATGATTTGTGGATATTATATTTCGCTCTTAACATGCTCCACTAATTATATTGTTTTCTTATGTATTAATTAATTATAGCGTGACAAAATTCAACAGAAAGAATATAAAAGTAATAAATAAATGAGCAAGCAAAGAACAAATTATTAATTAGTATTAACTCTTTGCTATAATCCTATAAAAATTATAATTGATTACAATTTGGTCGATTGCAAGTAGTAGTAGTAGTAGTAGTAGTAGTAGTAGTAGTAGTAGCAGCAGCAGCAGCAGCAGTAGTAGTAGTAGTAGTAGTAGTAGTAGCAACAGCAGCAGCAGGAGCTGAAGTAATTTTTGCAGGAAATATATACTTTTTTTTACTATAGGCACAAGACCTGGATTGGGGGGAGGGGGACAGTCGATCCCATCGACCTCAGTACTCAACTGGTACTTGATTTATCGATCCAAAGGATGAAAGGCAAAGTCGACCTTAGCCGAATTTGAACTCAGAACGTAAAGACGGGCGAAATACTACTAAGCATTTTGCTCGACGTGCTAACAATTCGACCAGCTTGCTACCTTTTCAGGAAATATATACTGTCTGAGCGAAGGAGTATCCGTTTTGTTACGAAGTCCGCATTGCATTAACATGCACCCGATTCGATCCCGCGCTGTTGTATATTAAAAAAATGCAGTGAATCGTAAGGCTTCGGTTCGTAACGATCTATTATATAATACAAGTGTTGGTTAATTAATGTAAGTGTAGTTTAGAGTTGGTTAACACTGATCTGTTATGTAATGCAAGTGTTATAATGTGTTGGTTAATAGTTATCTAATCGTGTTAGTATGATTAAGTGTTGATTAGTAGTTATCTGTAAACGTAAGTGTAACAGAGTACTTGTTCATAGTGATCTATTATTTTAAGTGTAGAAGTGTTGATTAATGGCTAACTGTTAATGTAAGTGTAGTAAACTGTAATTTGTTTGTGTAAGTGTGGTTAAGCGTTGGTTAATAGTTATCCATAAAAGTAAGTGGAGGCGCAATGGCCCAGTGGTCAGGGCAGCGGTCTCGCGGTCATAGGATCGCGGTTTCGATTCCCAGACCGGGCGTTGTGAGTGTTTATTGAGCGAAAACACCTAAAGCTCCACGAGTCTCCGGCAGGGGGTGGCGGCGAACCCTGCTGTACACTTTCACCACAACTTTCTTTCACTCTTTCTTCCTGTTTCCGTTGTACCTGTATTTCAAAGGGCCAGCCTTGTCACACTGTGTCACGCTGAATATCCCCGAGAACTACGTTAAGGGTACACGTGTCTGTGGAGTGCTCAGCCACTTGCACG
>NC_068987.1:63542840-63544059 GCF_001194135.2 Octopus bimaculoides | reverse complement strand
CCACAACTTTCTTTCACTCTTTCTTCCTGTTTCCGTTGTACCTGTATTTCAAAGGGCCAGCCTTGTCACACTGTGTCACGCTGAATATCCCCGAGAACTACGTTAAGGGTACACGTGTCTGTGGAGTGCTCAGCCACTTGCACGTTAATTTCACGAGCAGGCTGTTCCGTTGATCGGATCAATTGGAACTCTCGACGTCGTAAGCGACGGAGTGTCAACAACAACATAAAAGTAAGTGTAGCAAAGTGTTTGTTCATAGCGATCTGTTATTGTAAGTATAGCTAAGTGTTGTTTCATATGATGTAAGTGTTATGAAGTATGGGGTTTCAATTCCCTTACTACTTCTAATATTACTCTCAGTTTTAAGACGGCGAGCTGACAAAATCGTTAGCATTCCGGACAAAATGCTTAATGGCATTAAGCATTTTGTCCGACTTTACGTTCTGAGTTCAAATTCCAACGAAGTCAGCTTTGCTTTTCATCCTTTCGGGGTCGGTAAAATAAGTACCAGTTGAGCAACGGTGAGCTGACGGAATCGTTAGCACTCCAGATAGAATGCTTAGCGTCATTTTGTCCGACTTTGCGTTCTCAGTATAAATTCCGCCGAGGTCAACTTTGCCCTTCATCCTCTCTCGGTCGATAAAATAAGTACCAGTTGAGCACTGGGGTCGAGGTAACCAATATTACTGTTACTGTTTCTGAAAAGTAAACCAAAGAACTTTTCGTTTAAGTACACGCTTAAATATCTGTGATATCAGGTCACAGTTATGTCTCATTAGGAAAACGGCGTGGAGATTCTACATAACAGACCCCATACGACAGCTCATTCTTTCTTTCTTATTTTCTTTTATTCCGTCTATCGTTCTTCCTTTCTTCGTTTCTTCCTTTCCTTCTTTCTTTAACTTCTTTACACTTATTTCTTCAAATTCAATGTTTTCCATGTTCACTATGTCTTTCATTAACTTTATTTACTTCTGCATGTCTGCAGTCTGTCACTCTGTCAGTCTCTCTATCCCCCCCTTTTTTCTTACTTTCTCGCCCTCCCTCATATGCACACACAGGTATATATGTGTGTATGTCCATGTATGTATATATGTATGTACGTATGTATGTATGTATGTATGTATGCATGGATATCTACATATATATACAAATATATATTTTTATGTACATATATGCATGTCTATATAAATAGTATATATATATATATATATATATA
>NC_068987.1:63541763-63542830 GCF_001194135.2 Octopus bimaculoides | reverse complement strand
CCTAATATCATTATCCCACCCTCTTCCCACACCACATAAGTGCGCATGTGCCTCAGCACATCTACGCGTGTGTGTTTGTGTGAAGTATCAGTGTATGCGTGTGCGCATTTCTACATACCTATATGTCTACATATATATATAGGTGTGTGTGTGTGTGTGCGTGCGCGTGTGTGTGTAGGTATGCATAAATGTGCACACATATCTATAGGTAGATATATGCATGCATGCATGTATATATATACATATATATGTGCATATAGTATGTATGTATGTATGTATGTATGTATGCATGCATGCATGCATGTATGTATGTCATATCCGGCTTATATACTTGTATGATATGTTTGACCCAGTATGGTTATATTTCGCTTCCAGTTGGGAACTGTTTCAAGGTCTTTAAACGGGACGCCGTCCTAATATCCGGTGCCCCAGATAATAATGAAGAGGGACGTGAAAGAAAAACCGAAGAAAGCTGATGCTTTCAAGACTATAAAATAAACACTAGTAGTAGTAGTAGTAGTAGTAGTAGCATAGGGGCAGACATAGCCGTGTGGTTAAAAAGTTTGCAATTCGCAACCACGTAACCACGTAGTTTCGAATTCGCAGTACAGGAAGCTGGACCGGTGTCGGTTTTTTTTTGTTTTTTTTTTCTGCCATAGCCGTCTTCGGTCGAAATTGTATGGACAAGAAATGTCCGGAAAACCTTCGGATAACTGTACAATTTTTGTTATTCTTTATTACACTTAGGCACAGGAGTGGCTGTGTGGTAAGTAGTTTGCTTACTAACCACATAGCTCCGGGTTCATTCCCACTGCGTGGCACCTTGGGCAAGTGTCTTCTACTATAGACTCGGGCCGACCAAAGCCTTGTGAGTGGATTTGGTAGACGGAAACTGAAAGAAGCCCCTCGTATATATATGTATATGTATGTGTGTGTATATGTTTGTCTATGTTTGCCCACCCCCAACATCGCTTGACAACCGATGCTGGTGTGTTTACGTCCCCGTAACTTAGCGGTTCGTCAAAAGAGACCGATAGAATAAGTACTAGGCTTACAAAAGAATAAGT
>NC_068987.1:63539073-63541753 GCF_001194135.2 Octopus bimaculoides | reverse complement strand
ATAAGTACTAGGCTTACAAAAGAATAAGTCTTGGGGTCGATTTGCTCGACTAAAGGCGGTACTCCAGCATGGCCGCAGTCAAATGACTGAAACAAGTAAATAAGTAAATGAGTTAGTATATACTTCTAAGTTTGCTTACGGTGAAATCACGCTGAATGCGGTGGTTCTCTCCGAGCACCGAAGCTAAGCAACGTCGTGCCTAGTTAGTATTTAGATGGGTGGCCACTTGGGAAACCTAGGAGTTGTAAGTAGCATACTTTTAAAGGCGGCGAACTAGGAGAATCGTTAGCATGCTGGACGAAATGCTTAGCGGCATTTCGTCCCACTTCACGTTCAGAGTTCAAATTCCGTCGTGGACAGTTTTGCCTTTCATCCTTTTAGGTTCAATAAACTCAGTACCAGTTGTGTACTGAGGTCAATGGAATGGACTTACGCCCTCCTCTGAAATTGTTGGCTTTGGGCCAAAATTTGAAACCAATATAGTTTTCCGCCTGACTTAGTCCGTGGGTGTCTTTCATATAATGGCATACGTTTAGTGGTGATGTGGACGCCAGTGTAGTGGCAGTGTGTAGCTGAGAGTGAATGTTTGCACTGGTAGTAGTGGTGGTGGTGGTGATGGTGGTGGTGGTGGTGGTTCTTTCTTTTTCTCTGTTTCTCGACCCATAGGAGGCATAAGGCCGGTTACCCTGTTTCCAAGGGATATAAATGACTGAAATACAACATTCTCCCTCGATGGGGCGCCGACCTGTAGCAGGATTCAATGCCAATAGTTTTTGAGTAGGGAAAACATCAGACCCAGTACTTGACTGGTACTTCACTTTATCTACTCTGAAAGGATGAAAAGTCAAGTTGTCCTCGGCAGAACGTAATGAACTGCTAACCATTTTGTTCGACTTACTAACAAGCCTACTCACTCACTGCCTCGATGGCGGTGTTACAAGTGGAATTTTTCGTCAGTGAATTCTCTTGATAATCATTCCTTAGAGCGAATCCAATTTAATCACTTGACCCAGCATACTTTGTCAAAGTTTAAAATCTTTAGGTCTTTAATTTTCTGTTTCTTTTGCGATTTAGTCAAGCATAAAGCACGCGGCTATGCATTTGACCATGAATGTTTAAATTGGCACAGTTGATGTCTCTAGTTTTAACTATCCATAAGTCGATGTTTCCATGAAATGAAAAACACGTGGTAAAGAATTCCTGACCACTCCCATTCTAAATCAGGTTCGGGCAACCTATTCTGAGAAGTGGGCCGCATAAGACATACCTCACCAGGCCGCACTACTAAAAAACAATTCACTGTAATTTTTCGTTTAGGCGTACCTTTAAAAACTCCCGTGGACCGCAGTTTGCCCTACACTATATTAGAGCATCGTTTACTAAACATCTTACTCTTGGAGACCCTTCCAGCACAAACTATGACTAATAAAACATATTATATATTTATAGATCACATTGGTCATGTGTAGCCTGTTTTCGGGTTCACTGGGTAAACCCAAAACCTCGTTATTAATAACACACCACAGGCATATAAAATCGAGAATAAACAGTGGTATTTATAAATTTGATCGTAAGACTAAAACTTGCAAATTTCAGAATATTAACTCTTATACTGGACAGATGGCGGTGTTAAACCGAGCAGCTGGTGCGCCTACCAGCCAAAAATATGGGGCAATACCTTACACATTATTGAAAGGGCTATATTTTAAATATGTACGGGAAAGCTGTTATAATCATTTTATTTCAAGTACACGTAAAAGAGCTCAAAGAAGGTGATGAGCAAGCAGAATCTTAGCAGACCAGGCAAATGCTTAGCGGCACTTCGCCTGTGTTTACGTTCAAACTCCGCTGTGGCCGACTTTGCTTTTCATCATTTCGGGGTTGATGAAATAAGTAACAGTTGGGCACTGGGATCGATGTTATCGACTCAACCACTCACCTGAAACTTCTGACCTTATGCTAAAAATTTGAAAGCAATATTAAATTCAAATCGGAATAAAATTAAAGTTCCAGAGCAGATAGGGATCGAATGCAGTGAATGGGCAGAATTATATTAGAGTACTGGATAGAATGACTTGTGTTATTTGTTCTCGGTCTCTGTACTCTGAATTCAAAACCTGCAGATTCAAGTTTGCTTTTCATCCTTTTGATACCGATAGATAAAAAAGCAATTTAGTCCTGCAGATTAGTGAAGAGCGAGCGATCAGGCAAAAGGTATTGCAGCATCTGTCCCTTTCCTTTGCGTTTTGACACTAAGGCTTGAGGATTTTCCCTCCGATTGATGTCGGTGGCGTAGCTTGCATATATAAACAACCGCTAGTCTTCCTCAAAAAAAGCATCTTGCTCAGGCTGGTACCTAGATGTGAAAATTCATAGTCAACCTTGACCGAAGGAAGGCTTACAAGAGATGGGAAATATTGTAAATCAATAGATATCAGAGGATTTTAACGCATGTTATCAAAAAGCGACAGCTCAAAGCAATAAGTAGATTAAATAGAATTCATGTACATACATATGTGTGGATATGCGAGCATATATGTCTGTATGAGCATTTAAAATGGTGGAAAGAGAAATCTTCTATATAAATTTTAATATACACAGGCAATATATATGAGCGTGTGTGTGTATGTGTGTGTGTACGTGTGTGTATATATATATATATATATATATATATATATAT
>NC_068987.1:63535432-63536237 GCF_001194135.2 Octopus bimaculoides | reverse complement strand
ATATATACATATGTATGTACAAGTATATTCATATACCGGCATGTTATGTATGTGTCTACATGTGTATATGTGTGTGTATGGGCGTGTGAATGGATGTGTGTATGTACGCGCATGCGTGTGTGTGCATGCGTGCGTGTGTCTGTGTGTGTACGTGTGTTTGTGTGTGCGTGTGTGTGTAATGGATTTCTAATTTAGGCCCAAAGTCAGCAATCAAACAAATGGAAATAATGCTCTAAAATAGAAAACGAGAAAGGTGAGGAAATAACTTTGATGTTGATAATAATTGAAAAGTAAACCTGCATTAGAAATTAATGAGTTAAATTATATCGCGCTCTGTTTGTAAGGTACACAATATTCGATAGAACAATATTACTGGGTACTAGCTTGATTATTATTTAGGCAAATCTTTGGGACTTTCCACTTAAAATTTACCAAAACGTCTAATTTGAAGCACTAAAGAATAAGGATCATTAATTTCTCATAATATTCTTTTGGGAGACAGTGGATTTCGAAGTACATAAAACTATAAATAAAGCATGTAAAAATTGGCTTGAAACACCCTTTTGAAGAAAGTCAAAGGCTGCCCGTGGTAAAGAAACTATTATTTTTACAAGAAATGTGTATTCGTGTCCTATGGGCAGAGGTCGACTTTTTCTGTCCAGAAGAGATTTTCAAACCAATGTTTACATATTATTCCTAGATTTGAAAGTGGCGAGCTGGTAGTTCGTTAGCACGCCGGGCGAAATACTTAGCAGTATTTCATCTGCCGTTACGTTCTAAGTTCAATTTTCGCCGATGTCGACCT
>NC_068987.1:63534461-63535422 GCF_001194135.2 Octopus bimaculoides | reverse complement strand
CTACGTTCTAAGTTCAATTTTCGCCGATGTCGACCTTGCCATCATCCTTTCGGGGTCGATAAATTAAATAATTGATTAGTCCCCTCCCCAAAATTTCAGGCTTTGTGTCTATAGTAGAAAAGATTATTATTCATAGCTTTATGTGCTTCGAAATCCACTCCTCCGAAAAACGACTATTTCGCGTTCTCTGTAAAGTTTATACAATGTTTATCATGTCACATATCATCATTGCTATTTTACTTTCTTTTCTATTGTACATTCGCAAAGTATTTTTCTATGCCGATCGTAGAGTGTCTACACTACACAGATCTTAATTTTAAACTTTATTAGTTATTTCTCATTTATCTCCTTAATACTATAAAAGCAGAGTTTAATGACAGATTTCGTGTTAGTAGTTAACGACGCGAGGACACGCAGAAATGCATGCATACATACCTACATATATATTTTAAATACACACACACACACACACACACACCACACATATATATATAAAATGTTAATAAAAATATATACTCATAGTAATTAATATATATATACATATATATGTATATATGTGTGTGTGTATTTAAAATATATATGTAGGTATGTATGCATGTTATTTACACCACCTGTCCTCGTCTGTTGTTATTATTTGTATATTCTCCCATATATACATATATAAGTTCAAATAAGGGTTACAAACTTTAATTAGGGATAATAAAATCCTATTTAAAAAGTGTTGAATATTACAGTTATATTCAATTGTAAGGTAACTAGATAAGCCGTGGTTTATATATACTTCAAAACGATAAGAAAATAGAGAGATAATTAATAATTATTTATTAATTAAAAAAAAAGAAAACGGTTTGGAGTCATATACTCAACAAGCATAAAAGTTCACAGTTCAACTTTCCGATTTTGTAGATATAAGTCCGTATTAGTTTTGTATATATATATATATATATATATATATATATAT
>NC_068987.1:63533222-63534405 GCF_001194135.2 Octopus bimaculoides | reverse complement strand
AATGTATTCTTTATTCTTTTTCTTGTTTCTACTATTTGACTGTGGTCATGTTGGAGTAGCGCCTTCAAAGGTTTAGTCGGACAAATCGACCCTAGGACTTCTTATTTGTAAGCCTAGTACTTATTCTATCGGTCTCTTTTGTCGAACCGCTAAATTACGGGACGTTAGTACACCAACATAGATTGTCAAGAGATTGTGGGGGGACAAACATAGACACAAAGACAGACACACAAGTACATATATTCGACGGACTTCTTTCAGTTTCCGTCTAACAAATCCACTAACAAGGTTTTGGTCTTTTATTCACATGGGGAAAGTATTGAGAACCTAGCGGTGGGGATATGCCAGTGTGCGTATGTGTGTGTGTGTGTATGTGTGCGTGTGTCCATTGTGTCCATCTATAGCAAGAAAGGCTACAGCATCTATATAAAAACTAAAATCTAATTCTTATGTAAAATTTTACGCCAAAGACAATGGAAGTGGTCCCGACTCTCTACTTGCCCTCCTAACGGAGCTCCCTGTCATTTCCCAATATCTTGGACACAGGGTAAATCCGGAATAATTCAACCGTCTAAGTGAGATTATTAAATGTGCATTATTATACATCTTCCATTGGTTTTTCCGAAATAAATGAGATGTCTATGGGAAATAATTAAATGTGCATTATTATTTCCTTTTCATTGGTTTTATATTTATGAAATTGTAAAGTTACATATGGATGAAATAATAGTTTAATTGTAAGTTCAAGTGGAACATCGTTTGTGAAATAGAAGAGATTCATGAAAACAATTACACAAGAATAAGCCAGCTCCGGAATTGCTGGCCTTGTGCAAAACTTTGAAACCAATATTCATAATATATATGTATGTGTACATATATGTGTGTGTGTGTGCATGTGCTCTGTGGTCATATGTGCATATATATGTGTGTGTGTGTGTGTGTGTTTTAGTGTGTCTAATGAAGGTTAGCAAATCGAAACTTCGAAATTAACTTGGAGAATCATTCTTTTACAAGTAGGCTAAAACGTCGAATTCACTCTCAAACTTTTCCATGTATGTATATATATATATATATACGCACACATGCATACATACATATATAGGCTATGTCCATTCACATGGTCACACATACAACAGCGCAAACACACGCACACACATGCATATGTATATATATATATTTATAT
>NC_068987.1:63531754-63532463 GCF_001194135.2 Octopus bimaculoides | reverse complement strand
GGTGGATGTAGGTGTCTTCAAGACAAGGCTGGACCTCTTCCTGTCAGGTGTCCCAGATGAACCAACTTCACGGCAGGAGGCGCAGATGAGAGCAGCTGCATCAAACTCTCTCATGCACCAAATGTCAATTCCTGAAGTAAAATTCATGAAGTAAAATTGTGTAGCAACACCAAATGGCGGTGCCCCAGCATGGCCACAGCTCATGAGCTGAAACTAGATAAAATGAATAAAATGAAAATGAAAATATATACACACACATGCATACATACATACATACATATATCGGTTATGTCCCCTCACATGGTCGCACATAAATAAGTGCAAACACACACACACACAAACACACACGCACACACAGACACACACATATACATATGCATAAATGATGCATGTATACATATATACATATTTGTATGTATGTATACAAACATATGAATCTCTAGTTCTTTAGCACTCCTTTCAACCCTTCTAACATTGCTTCTGATGTCAACTTCACAGCTGTTTAGTCTACGTTAAAAAGTGAAAATTAAATAACGCAATGAAAGTTTTATGATCAATCCATTTATATCTGCAAATAACAATTGTACTGATACCAATTCAGCTATATGAGTAATATCTACATATACATACATATTTCATTGTGTCTATTTGTTTACACACACACACACACACACACACACACACACACACACACACACACACACACACA
>NC_068987.1:63523965-63528965 GCF_001194135.2 Octopus bimaculoides | reverse complement strand
GTCTTATTGAATGTGATTTTGAAACATGCTCCATGTGTGTTGTTGTTTGTGTTCCTGAGTGCAACCATGAAGCTTTGCATTTTTTTTGTTTGGTAATGTGCGTGTATTGCGCGCGCGCGCGCGTGTGTGTGTTGGAACGAACTTCTACGGTGTCTGTTCATATTGCTCAATATTTGAACGTTATTAAGGCAGCGAGCTGGCAGAAACGTTAGCACACCGGGCGAAATGCTTAGCAGTATTTCGCCTGTCTTTACGTTCTGAGTTCAAATTCCGCCGAGGTCGACTTTGCCGTTCATCCTTTCAGGGTCGATAAATTAAGTACCAGCTACGCACAGGAGTCGATGTAATCGACTTAATCCGTTTGTTTGTCCTTGTTTGTCCCCTCTGTGTGTAACCCCTTGTGCGCAGTGAAGAAATAAGAAACGTTAGTACGCCCGGCGAAATGCTTAGCGGTATTTCGTCTGCCGCTACGTTTTGAGTTCAAATTCCGCCGAGGTCGACTCTGCCTTTTATCTTTTCGGGGTGGATAAATTAAGTACCAGTTGCGTACTGGATCCAATCTAAAAATTTCGGGCCTTGTGCCTAGAGTAAAAAAGAATATTTGAATGTTACTTATTTCTTCGGTGGTTTTTGAATTTTCTAACATTTTCGAAATTGTTTCTATGCCTATAAATCCAACCACACAGTTACTCATACATACCCACTAATACTACATTTATGCATAGTCGTTGGATGTGTAGTTAAGAAGCACTCTTTGCGACCACGTGGTTTCAGGTTCAATCACACAGCGCAGCATCCTCGACATTTTTTTTTTTACTATAGCTCCTGGACAACCATTGTCTTATAAATGAATTTCGTAGGCGAAAACTGTGTGGAAACTCATTGTACGTGTGTGTGTGTGTGTGTGTGTGTGTGTGTGTGTGTGCGTCTTTGTTTTTTTGTTTGTCTCTTAGTACTTGAGAACTTGTGTTGGATAATGGTGAGGTGATATCCACATAGGGTGAAGTGGGGAGTTATGAGTTGATACTGGGTCTCAAAGTCATGGTTATCACTGCAGAACCGGCGTAAACGGAGGAATTGAGAGTAGGGGATGGAGAGCTTGGTGTGTGTAGTGTGGGAGGAGGAGAAGTTAAGGTAGGAGTGTGAGTTTGTGTGTTTGTAGTGAGTGGAAGTGGTGATAGCGGAGTTGTGTATGCTGCCAGATATGTCGAGAAATTCGACAGAGGAGTTAGAGACAGTGCAGGAGAATTCGACGACAGGATGGAAGGATTGGACACGAGAGAAGAAGGAGCCAAGTTGTCACAGGAGAGTGACATCGTACCGATACAGTCATCGATATAACGACCATGTAGCTCAGTGAACTGCAAGGATATTTGTGTCTCAATATAGCCTAAGAACAGGTTCGTATATTTGGGGCCCATTCTCATTCCCATGGCCATTCCCGAGAATATGTTGGTAAAACTCCCCCCGCGAACGAGAAGCAGTTGAGGGAGAGGACAAGTTCGGCCAAACAATGAGGTGTGGAGGTATCAGGCTGAGGGTCTGGCCGAAGGTCACTGAAGTGATTTAGTGCAACAAGGCCGTCGTTGTGCGGGACTATCGTGTACAAAGGTTTAATGTCGAGTGTGAACAGAAACTGAGAGGGGCCAGGAGGGAAGGAGTAAGAGTTAAACAGACGGAGAGCATGATTGAAGTTGTAAATGTGTGAGGGGAGGGAAGCCACTAGGGGAACAAGAACACGGACGAGATACTTGGAGATCATATCGGTGAGGCAGATGCAAGTGGAGACGATGGAGTTGTTGGGGTTGTGGATTTTGGGAAGGAAGTAAATAGTAGGGGTATGTGGGGTACGGACAATGAGGTTGGAGGCAGTGACAGGGAGACGGGAGGAGGAAATGAGGTCATGAATGGTGGAGGACACAGTCTGTTGTAGCTAGGTGGAGGACAGAGGGCAATAGAAGGTCTCTTTAAGTTGACGGAGAGCTTCAGTCTTGCACGCAATATATATGTGCGTTAAATGTGAGAAAATCGATAAAATAGGGTTGTATAAAAACAAATGGATTTTCGCAGACATTGCATGATATATGGAATCGCGTGAATTTTTTTCTTTTTTTTTTAATAACGCAAAATATATAAATGAATATTATATGCACGCATGTATTGTTAATATAGCCACGGTATCACAATTTTGTTGGGTCGGATCTTTTAATTACATCGACTAGTACTTTATTTCATTGACCGCCTCCCCCCAAAAGGATGACAGCAAGGCTGGCTAAAGGTAAGCATTGTTTAATTTGACAATATTTGAACCCAAAACCTAAAAAGACAAAACTAAATAGCACGAATAGATAAAGTCACTTAATCTTCAGGTTAATTCTGGTGATGCAGACCTAGAATCAAAAAGTATTCCAGTCATGACCATTCCATTTTTTTTTTTCAGATAAAGTGTATCTAGTAAAGGCGTATCAGTTAGTGGAGGCGCCTGGGTTAGTGGTTAGGGTGTTGGACTAATGATCGTAAGACTATGGTTTCGATTCCTGAACTGGGCAACGTATTGTGCTCTTGAGCAATTTCATTTCAATTTGCTCCAGTCTTCTCAGCTGGCGAAAATGAGTAGTCTTGCGACGGACCGGCATCAATATATACGCCATGAAACCGGGAAACCGGCTCTTAGTAGGTAACTTTGCTTTTCCTTCTTTCTTTCTTTTTTTTATCTAAGATGACTTTATTCAATGTGTTCTTCCGTAAGACGGTAGCTTGTGGTTTGAGCTGAATGAGAATTATCCTCTACTTCTAGCAGATCAAGCGACCTCGTAGAGGTTTCCTCTTTTTGTCTGACTCTTTCCCGATTCTACCACTCCACTGTGCTT
Source organism: Octopus bimaculoides (assembly GCF_001194135.2). Lineage (NCBI taxonomy): Eukaryota > Metazoa > Mollusca > Cephalopoda > Octopoda > Octopodidae > Octopus > Octopus bimaculoides. The sequence continues at coordinate 63,526,095 of NC_068987.1, read as the reverse complement.
TGACGTTTTAATGATAACGATAACACAATTTGATAAACGAGAAAATACAATTTATAAATATACTAAATAAAGAATCCAATTAATTTGGTTAAGAGACCTTTACACACAAGCAAGTTATGTACGTCATTCATCCATAAAACAACTACAGCTATCATTAAAATCGCCATCAGCACCATCACCATCAGCCACCCATATCGCCATGACCACCGTCACGTATCTGCAACCACCAACAGTGTCAGCGCAACCCTTTGTACAATCTTTGCTCCGCTGGCTTTTCTTATCTGATAAATCTCCATCATGTTTATTCTATCTGTTGAAAAGCATGGTTGTTTATTTGAAAACAACTAATTTCTAAAATAATGTCTTTATCTTTTGATTTACGTTACTCAACGTAAAGCATATCAGAAAAAAGAAAATAATGAAAGAACGAGGGAACATGCAGTACATTAGTAGTTGCGACAGAAACAACAACAACAGCTGTCTTGTGGCATAGACTGTTACCAGAAATAGAAGCTAGTGATGCAAAGCTTTTTGAACGTGATTATTTGTCTGGGGCTAAAATCTGTGTGTGTGTGAGAGAGAGAGAGAGAGAGAGAGAGAGAGAGAGAGAGAGAGAGAGAGAGAGAGAGAGAGAGACGCAATTCATTGCTGTCAGTGATGGGAACATTGTATAACTGATAAATGTTTTATTGGTTGTACAGTGCTAAACCTTGAAGTTGCCTTGTGGACAAAATCCTTGCAAAGCATAAACTGAATGTGTTGTAGTAGAGATTGCATGAAGAACCTCCTCGACTCTGTCTCATTGGCGATAAGACTGGGGCTGTTGGTGATGATGATGATGATGATGATGATGATGATGATGATGATGATGATGATGATGATGATTGTGGTGGTGATGATGATGATGATGATGATGATGATGATGATGATGATGATGATGATGATGATTGTGGTGGTGATGATGATGATGATGATGAGGAGGAGGAGGAGGAGGAGGATAGTGGTTGTGGTGGGGGTGACGGTAATGAGGATTTTGTAGATGCTTAATCTCTGGTTAACTCAGATAAAATGCGTTCCAACCGCGATGTTCTTATGGTAAGGAGCCCAGAAATTCATTAATTAACTAAAATTATACGCGTAATGAGGGGAGGTAATCCTTCTTTGAATGATTAGTTTTGTCCAAGAAAGGTGATAATAACGTCATTCAAATTATGGAAATATATGTCCTTTGGCAGTGCCCTACATATAGCATAAGCCCTTGGGCAGTGCCCTACATATAACATAAGCATAAGTCCTTCGGCAGTGCTCTACAAAATAAAGCAAGAAGTGAGTTAGATCTTTGACATAGATCATAGGCGTAGGAGTGGCTGTGTGGTAAGTAGCTTGCTTACCAACCACATGGTTCCGGGTTCAGTCCCACTGTGTAGCACCTTGGGTAAGTGTCTTCTACTATAGCCTCGGGTCGACCAAAGCCTTGTGAGTGGATTTGTTAGACGGAAACTGAAAGAAGCCCGTCGTATATATATATATCGATTTAAATAAGAGCTAAAAGATGATCCATTGTAAAAACTTTATTATGACCTATGAACATTTCGATGCAATATCCAGATCAAATCATGCATATTATAAAATATGGAATATTGTATCTCTTCATGGTCATATTAATTCATAGCAGACAATAAAAATAGACAACATTCATAGTTGTCCTAGAATTACATGTAAATAAACAAGTTGAAAAGACATGATACGTAATGAAACTGTATAGCATATCGGTCTTGAAACCGTTAAAAGACAGAGTAAATGAGAAGTGATGCTAATTTATGATGTTATCCTCTGAAGTTAGATAACGAACCAGTATGGGACGCTGTACATCTAAAAAAAAAACCGTTCTGACCCTGAGGAGATACAATATTCCATATTTTATAATATGCATGATTTGATCTGGATATTGCATCGAAATGATCATAGGTCATAATAAAGTTTTTACAATGGATCATCTTTTAGCGCTTATTTAAATCGATATACATACAAAAACTCACTTCTGAGAATTTTGCTACGTTTGATAACAGATACAATATTTTTACCAAATTTTGGTATAAATCTATAAATACACACACACACACACACACA
>NC_068987.1:63521387-63523773 GCF_001194135.2 Octopus bimaculoides | reverse complement strand
TATATATATATATATATATATATGTATGTGTTTGTGTGTGTGTGTTTGATCCCCCCACCCCCCAACATCGCTTGACAACCAATGCTGGTGTGTTTACGTCTCCATTACTTAGCGGTTCGGCAAAAGAGACCGATAGAATAAGTACCAGGCTTACAAAGAATAAGTCCTGGGGTCGATTTGCTCAACTAAAGGCGGTGCTCCAGCATGGCCACAGTCAAATGACTGAAACAAGTAAAAGAGTAAAAGGGTAACTCTAAACATGTTTTGATGTCGTTAAATCTCACCAGCGAAGTAAACTGACAGGCAGCATACCACTCGAAAACGGACGGAATTACGGAATTACGGAATTACGGAATTTAGTCCTCAACTAGTTAAAAGTGCTTACGATCCCACCGAGCATAAGTCCAGTTATGAGTTATCTAATTACTATAAATCTTTTAAGTAAAATTGATTGAGTTAGGAGTAGGCCGCAGCGATATATAACATCAGCAGCAGCAGCAGCAGCGGCAACAACAGCAGCAGTAGTAATAGTAAAAACAGCAGCAGTAACCTTTTGGGAGGTGACATTGATCATAGAAAGTCTAGTTTGAAATCAATCACATGAAAAATAATTAATAGCATTCAGTAAGGTCATGATGAAGCCCAAAGGAAGTTACCTGTCAAAATGTGCAGAGAGAATGTGAAAAGGAGAATAAAGAGTGAGGGAGAGAAAGAGAGAGGAAAAGAGAGATTTACTAGTGGGGTAGGGAGAGAGAGGGATTTAAGAGAGGGGCAGCGAGAGAGTGAGAGAGTGAAAGGTGCAGGCATAAAACTTACAAGAAACATACATAAACACAAGATTATAACATAAACATTGTTCATATGAACTTGTATGCGTATGTGGCTGTGTAGATGCCGGTGAGGTTATGTACAAATAGACACACACACATACAAGCACGTAAACGCACACACACACACACATATACATGTATATAGAATACAGCTATGTATATATATATATATATATATATATATATATATATATGATATGAAGACATATTTGTAAGTATGAATGTGTATGTATGCAGATATGTACGTCTGCGAGTATATTCGTGTGTGCATACATGTATGTATATCTAAGTGTGCATGTGTGTATGTGTATATCTCTGAGTAAGAGAAAAATGGCTACTCATATATATATATATAAGCATATACATGTATGTATTTATACAAACAATTATGTAATATATATATATATATATATATATATACATATTCAGACGCAAACATACATGTGCGTATATATATATATATATATAATGTATGTATACATACATACATATATGTGTGTGTGTCTGTGTGTCTGTATACATATTTACATTTATGTGTGTATCTGTGAGTGTAATCTGTATATGTAAATGCGTGTGCGTGTAGGAATGTATATGTATGTGTTTGTGTCTATGCTTGTATGTATATACGATATTATTTGCGGTAGGTCTGAATGGTGCTAGTGTTTGGTTTAAGGTTTGTTTTTATTAATTTAATACGTTTCCTATTACACCACACGATATATCGACTTTTACACGAACTAATATCCCTACCCTATATGAGATATAGAGTTATTTCTAGTCTTGTCTTATTTATTTTATTACTTTCACAAATATTCTCATTATTATTATTATTATTATTATTATTATTATTATTATTATTATTATTATTACTATGATTATTATTATTATTGTTCGGTCAATGTTTCTTTGGTAGAAATAGTTGGATGACATACTAAATAACCTGAACAATTTTAGTTTTGTCTGCGTATACAGGGATCCAATCGAGCTATAGTGTTGATTTTGCCTTATATTCTTCAGGGGTCGATACGAATAATTCTTGAGAACAATACTACAATCTGGTTCACAATAGCAATCTGTATATAATACTGAAAGCAGATAGACTATTGAAAGCTTTATAAACTGTGGTGTTCGTCTGGATATAGTTTTTCTTACAGACGTGTAGTGTTAAAAAAGCACAAAATATTTCAGTAGCAGGGAAACATCGTGAAGTAGTGATTGTGACATTGTTGGATATGTATTTCCGCTTCTTTAAGCTTCGCCGGTAGCATGTATTCACTGTCCTTCCAGTACTAAGATGAAATCAGTCTCTATTGATGTAGTCAAACGGTGATTGAAAAATCACTGATGTTGCAATTAACCGATAGGCGGAATAAGAACTAGTTATTAGGAACAGGAGCATTATTAGCTCAAAATAGCAATCTGTGCATCATACTTAAAGCAGATACATAGTTAGCAATGCCACCACCGGAGCTTGACGAGTTTCGCCAGCTGCATATATGTATGTATGTATCTCTCTCTCTCTCTCTCTCTCTCTCTCTCTCTCTCTCTCTCTCTCT
>NC_068987.1:63519886-63521305 GCF_001194135.2 Octopus bimaculoides | reverse complement strand
TATATATATATGATTTTGATACTATTCATCTTTAAGGCATGCTTCCTCGAGGCGAATACTGCAGTTTATATGAAATATGTTATGGTAGAGGTGTGCTTAGATTTTCAGATCAGCTTCATAGATAGATAAATAATTGGCTCAATATGTGTAACTACAGATTGGTATATATGGTATCTGTTTAGACCGAATTAATCCATAAGCACACAAAAGTAAACGTTTTGTCAGAAAAAGTATTTTCGGCTTAACTCAGAATGTCCGAGATTCTTTTCATTGAAGTGACCAAAACAGATCGAAACGCTTTGTCTGGCAATCCACCCGCGTTCTGAGTAAGCATTGTGCATTTTACGCATGAATCTCTTTGGGTTGTTCTCTGAGACAAAGTATTGCAGCTAGTACCGTAACCGCGTCTCTGTAAGCATTATAAATGTTATACTCAACGATATGTTAATTTAAGGCTGTTTCAAGTACGTAAATCAATCTAATTTGAGATATTCATCACCCAGGAGGCTAAATCAGGTCGAAACACGGTGTTTTCACCAGCGTTCTGAGTATATATTGATTTAATATATATAGAAATATTATTAATAGTCATTTCTAAAATAGGCATAAGTCCTGAAAATGAATGGTGGGTGGGGGATAGCCAATTATTTCAACTCCAGTATTTCACTGGTATAATAGGAAGATAGGCAAAGCTGGCAACAAGGAGATTTTAAGTAAAGAGCAAGTGAGCCTGGACAAATAGCTCAAACATTTTGCCCGTACTCTAACGATTATATCTATAGTGCTACCGAAGACGGATTTGCTTAGACACACTTCTAACAAGAGCTATTAATTCCTCCTCATATCTTTCCGTAGCTCCAATTTTGTGTGTGCTGAGCACTGTAGAGTGAAATTGGTGCATTTTCGCACAAAACTATGAAGAAAGTAACGTAAGTCTTCAGCCGTCTCAACTGTGTTGTAACAGGCATGATGACAGATGTATTTAAATAAATTCTATAAATTTGATGCCGTCTTTTGACAATAAGTAAACTAATATGTTGTGGCTGGTACCTACCATTTGGTAGTGTATACTAAAGAACAGCATCGGAAGGAGGGTTGTATTTACTAATCGAATTTGACCGAGCGGTAAACATTAGTTCGTTGTACGTCATAGGAATTCACCTCAGACCAGCTTTTTGTTAAGTTCAAACACTCACGTGTTGCATATTTCTAGTTGACAAACATAAACATAGACATTTTACTCAGACTAATCTACAAATATATGTGTGTATTTCTGCTTTTTTATGTATATATATTTTTTATGTATATATATATATATATATATATATATATATATATAAAGATTCTCAAGTAAAAAATGACGACAAACACTGATGAAATTGTAAAATATTTGTGGTGGTAAAATTTATTACACACAGG
>NC_068987.1:63519251-63519480 GCF_001194135.2 Octopus bimaculoides | reverse complement strand
ATATATATATACATATATATGTGTGTGTGTGCATATATATATATGTATATATGTGTGTGTATATATATATATATATATATGTACGTAAGTGTATATACATATATATATGTATATACACACATATATATATGCATATATATACATATATATATATATACATATATATATTCATATCCTTTCCTGAGCGTCCAATAATACTATCCATATCACGTCCTCACTTTGTTGTTTT
>NC_068987.1:63518345-63519241 GCF_001194135.2 Octopus bimaculoides | reverse complement strand
TTTTTGTTTTTTTGTTATTGTTTTTTTGAACTATATATATATATATATATATATATATATGTAGATTCCACCGCTAGACAACCGGTTTTGGTTTGTTTACATCCCATTATCTAGCAATTCGTCAAAAGAGCCAGTACCAGGCTAAAAACAATAAAGGAGAAGTACCTGAGTCCATTTGCTTAACTAAAATCCTTCTGGATGTTGCCCCAGCCTGGCCGCAGGGCAATGAATGAAGTAAGTAAAAGACAAAAAAGACAAAAAGAAATATAAAACATTTTCAAAAATTCTTTTAAATTATTTTATATTCGAATATTGGACAAAACATTAAAAAGTTCAGGTTTTACTGTAAAAGTTTAGATCCTAGTGGAATGTTGGTCTTCGTGGGTTAATTTTCTCTGAATTCCAAAAGGAATGTAAAATTTAATAAAACAGCATCTCTACAGAAAGTTTTGTTTAAATTCTCTGTAATTCTTTTATTTGTTTACTTGTTATACTCATTGGACTGCGCCCATACTGGAGCACTGCTGTGAAGGGATTAATTGATCAAGTATATTAACTATTGTATACATCTCTTATGCCAAACTACTAATTTTAGAGGACGTAAACAAACCACCACCGTTTCTCTAGTGCTGGTAGAACAAACACGAAGGCACGCACCTACAATCATGCACACGCATATACAAATAGATAGATAGATAGATAGATAGATAGATAGATAGATAGATAGATAGATAGATAGATAGATAGATAGGTAGGTAGGTAGGTTAGTAGGTAGGCAGGTAGGTAGGTAGGTAGGTAGGTAGGCAGGTAGGCAGGCAGACAGATATATAACTTTCTTTATTGGCCACACAGGGGCTGAACATAGAGGGGACAAATACTAATGTAAAGCTTTTCTT
>NC_068987.1:63504161-63512193 GCF_001194135.2 Octopus bimaculoides | reverse complement strand
CTGTTCTTTTTTCTCTTCTGGCATCTGAAGCCTCGGGAAATGCTTGTCAAAAGAACAAGACAAGCGTTCCAAAATTATGTTTCTCGACATTTTTCAAATGTCAAGAAGGAAATTTTTGTATTTTGCTAGGGCCGAAACTGCCCCTGGGGGTCAATTCCTGCCCTTGAAAATACACACAAATGAAGCCTAGGTGCTTCGCAACAAAATTATTAAAAAATTCCAACAAAATGTGGACAGTAAAAGGTCAAATAAACGTTTACCTTCGCAGCCGATGTGACAGCACGTCCGTGAGAAGAGATAGATAGATAGATAGATCGATAGATAGATAGATAGATAGACTTTTACACAGGTTTCGGCAAGCAAACGCACTCACAACGCACCAGTTGGCTTGGCGCCATAGTAGAAGCAACACTTGCTTAAGGTACCGTGAATTCTTTAACAGCACAGCGATGCCTGGGCGCTTTCTGCACTTTTCACAATATTCTCCGGAAAACGAAGAGTTTTTATGCTTTTGTAAGTCTTACTTTCGCAAATTCAAATTTATTTTACCATCGCTTTATTTACATGTAGAAAAACATTTATGGCTATTGTCCTCGCTTAGCATTCTGTATTACAGCAGTTTAAAGCTAATTAAAATTATATAACTGGTCATGTATCATAGCAGAGAAGTTGAACGCGAAATACATGACGTCACCGTGCATTTTGTACACCTAAATTCTTTAGAGTTATTTTTCAGGTTAGAATGATACATTAGAAATATACACTTTTAAGTTTATCTCTATAGGTTTCATATAGAGTTCAGAGCCAGCACTGCAAGTTCCAATGTTTCGTAAAGGAATACGTTTATGTAAGCAATGCGATCGAAAATAGAAAAAATATGTAATGGGTGTATATATACATTTCAAAACATATTGCTCTTTCATCAGCACCGCATCCAAACAATCAACTATCCACGATCACATTGCGTAAATACCCACTAAATTTAGCTGCGTAACACAAATGGATAGACCAATTTATATATTAAACACATTCCTGGCAACTTGTATGTGCATATTAATTGCTAGCAATTAAACAGTATTTCGTTTTGCAACCATAATATACTACGAAGTATATTAAAGGTCTGTCCCTACATATTTTTAATTCATATACACTGCAATAGGCGCAGGAGTAGCTGTGTGGTAAGAAGCTTGCTTCCTAACCACATGGTTCCGGTTTGAGTCCCACTGCGTGGCACCTTGGGCAAGTGTCTTCTACTACAGCCTCGGGCCGACCAAAGCCTTGTGAGTAGATTTGGTAGACGGAAACTGAAAAAGCCCGTCGCATAGAACCGATGCTGATGAGTTTACGTCCCCGTAACTTAGCGGGGTGGCAAAGGAGACCGACAAAATAAGTACTAGGCTTACAAAGAATAAGTTCTGGTGTCGGTTTCTTAGACTATAGGAAGTGCTCTAGCATGGCCGCAGTCAATTGACTGACACAAGTAAAAGAATAAAAAAATGATTATACAATACAATGATGAAATAGAAGAAAAACAACTGGATCCTGTTCAAAACGGGGGCACCAGTTTTCATTTATGTTTTATGTAGTGTTTTTGGTACCGAAAGACTTTCAAACTTCGTATACTTATCTATTTTGTGTTATAGAACAGAAAAAAATTTTTGTATTCGGATTTATTTCATGTAAAAAATTGTCTTATTTCGATAATTCCAACCAATCACTGACAAGTATTCAGCTGCTGACACTTACTCCTTTGGCAGTTTAAGCGGTGTAAAGCGTATTTAATCTCCATTACTTCTGACATTTTGCAGAGGCAACACACGTGTGTTCGTTTTCCCTAACCCTAACACTAACCCTAATTGACTTGCTCCTTCCCTCAAAAACCATGCCTTGTGCCTATAATAGAAAGGTTTATTAGCTACTGCCAATATGCTTCAGCCATTTTTTGACAAGGAAATAATAATTTTATCACCGCCAGAATCGTTTGTTTACGTAGTCAGCACTTAATGTATATCGGCTGAATGGACGTCAGTCATTGGTTGAAATTACAGAAATACGACAACTTTAACATGAAATAACTTGCGATGTACGTTTTTGTGTTAAGAAGACTAAGAGAAAAAGATGTTTTATATGACACATTCTACCAGTGTCCCAAGTTTGAAAGTGTTTCGTTAAGAAAATACTGGTGCCCCCGTTTTGAACAAGATCCAAACAACTATAGTTTCGAAGTATGACACAAGGCCAGAAATTTTAAAGCACGGGGATTAGTCGATTACATCAACCCCAGTACTTTACTGGTACTTTATTTTATCGACCCTGAAATGTTGAAAGGCAAAAATTTTCTTCGCACCAACCGCAACCTCGTAGTAATTGATTCAGTTCCACTGCATCCAGTTTGAGCTGAGGTTGTTGGTCAGCATATGTATATAGTTCAGTGTTAGAAACTGTTATCATCTCTATAGGTCAATCGTTCTGGTTGGGTGCTCATAGTTGTCAGTTAACTTGTTATTTGGTTCTACATAGCCCGAATACCTAATTCTTCTTCCACCTCTCTGCGTACTTGTACATACATAAACTCTGCTATGCAATTAACGAAACAATCAATAACGCATTTCACTTTAAAACGCCCACCACCACTACCAAGCAATTTATTACCATCTCCTAATATAATAATGAGCGTAATGTTTTTATGTATTTGTCCAGAATCACGCCGGACGCTGAAGAGGAGAGAAAATAGTAATTCAGTGAAGGAGAAGTAGTGAGAGTAATAGCCCTGACTGAGAGGGAGTGAGAGAAAGTAATAGCTATGAGAGAAAGGAAGGGGTGATAGATGAATATGGAAGGAAGAGGTGAAAAAAACTCAGCGTTTCAATTCTGTGTGAGTAGTGCGTATGTGTGTGCGTGTACAAGGGAGGTATGTGAATGTTTGTATGTGTGATTATTATGTACCTTATTTTGTACCATATTTTACGTATAAAATACAACAATTAGCCGTCGTTATTGACGGCACGTGGTCAGCTAGTAAATTGATAAATGTAAAGGTGAATGTAACTCTATGTGTGTGTGTGTGTGTGTGTGTGTGTGTGTGTGTGTGTGTGTGTGTGTGTGTGTGTGTGTGTGTGTGTGTGTGTGTAAGAAAGAGAAATGGGGAAGAAATTTATGTTGGAGAAAAAGAGTGTTTGTGCTTGTGTGTGTGTGAAAGAAAGGGATAGAGAAAGAGAGAGAGAGAGTGGGGGTATATGTAAAAGAGAAAGTCATGGTGTGTCTGAGAGAAAGATATGTATATATATATATATATATATATATATATATATATATATATAGTGTGTGTGTGTGTGTGTGTGTGAGTGTGTACGTGTGACGTGTGTCTGTGTGTGTGTGTGCGTGTGTGCGTGAGTGTGAGTGCGTGTATGCGCGTGTGCGCACGCGTGGGCTTGTGTGTGGAGTAGAGTAAAAAAGTGAGAAGAGCAACGAATAGAGGCGGTGTACGAAAACGATAGTGATAATGCTAATGTGTATAAGAGAGAGAGGGGGGGTTAGAAATACAGAAGAGTAAGAGGAAGAGGTAGTAAGAGAGAGAGAGAAAGAGAGAGAATGTGTGGAGGTGAAAGAGAAAGCGACTGTGTATGAGACAAAATAAAATGTTTGTACGATATGAGAGTGTGTATGAGAAAAGGAGAAAGAGAGACATGTACTGAATGGGTGTGTGCGAGTGAAGGAGAGAGGTAGAGGTAGTGTGTCAAAGAGAAATAGAGATGGTGGGTATACGTGTGAGACATAGTTAAACAGAGAGAGAATGTGTTTACATCTATATGTGATGGATACAGTGTGTGCGTGCAGGTCAGATAGAATGCGTAAACATAGTAAACACATAGACCGGTAATAGGAGTATCATACGCGTATGCGTGTAAGTGTGTGTGTGTGAGAGAGAGAGAGATAAGACACAACGAAGGAGAGCATGTGTAGTGCGTGTGTGTGATATAGAATAAAAATGCAGGGAAGTGAAGTGTACGCATGTACGTTTTGTGTGATACAGAAGAGATTAGTTTGTGCCTAACTAAAAGTATGTACGTATGTGATCGTGTGAATGTGTCTGTGGGTGTGCGCGTGCGCTTGGGATGAAGAATAGAAAGAGAGAGAGAGAGAGAGAGAGAGAGAGAGGGGGTGGTGTGTGAGTGTGTGTTGTGTGTCGTGCTCGTAAAGAAAATAAAAGAAAGAAAAAATATTATTTAAAAATGTTATGTCTTTTTATTTTTTCTCCGCCCCACCATTTCTGAACGCTTTGTGAAGACTGACAGGAATTTCTGAAATAATAACCAAAAGAAACAAGCCCTCCCACCCCCTCCCGGCTAAAAACAAAACTGATAAAATACATGTTTACATGTTTACATGTTTAAACAAAGCAAAATGTGCTGGGCTAAATAGTATACAAAGAAGAAAAGACACAAATGTGTGGTCCCCAGGTGACGCTGAAAACCATGTCTCTTCGTTCACATTTCTTTGTCATGATTATTATACTTACGGGTCCTCCTTGCCTCAGTGGGAATTAGTTTACCTTTGCCAAGAGATGTCAAACAACTAGGGATCAGAACCGTTCCCCATTACGTGCCCTCTTTCAATTTTTGATTAATTTTGATTAACTTAAATTACAAAGTTGTCTCCCACGTCATTAGCGTAACCGTAATTTGTCCCTCGCCAATATGATATAATTTTAGTTAATCCAACGATGTTATTAGGCGTGGCTGCGTAGTAAGAAGTTTGTTTCCCAACCATTTGGCTCCAGGTTCAGTCCCACTGCATGGCACCTCAAGCAAGTGCATTCTATTATAGCTCTGGACGGAAACTGAAAGAAGCCTACCACATATATGTGTGTGTGTGTGTGTGAGAGAGAGAGAGAGAGAGAGAGAGCGGGAGAGGGGTGTCGGTGTGTGTGAGATTCTGTGTTTGCGTTTGTCCCCCACTATCGCTTGCCAACAAGTGTTGGTTTCTTTACGGTCTCGTAACTTAGCAGCTCGGAAAAAGAGACCAATGGAATAAGAAACTGGCTTAAAAAGAAATGAGTACTGAGTTCGATTCGTTCGACTAAAATCTTCGAAGGCGGTGCTCCTGCAAGGCTGCATCCAATGATTAAGAGGAATAAAAAGTAACAGGCAAGAATTCAGCAGTTTTCATATTATTTACTAAGGGAGCTTTTACGTGTGTCTTTCAAATATTCAAATCAGCAGCTAATTCTCCAAGGGTATGATTTGGAGGAGACTTAAGGTTAAGTTAGTTAATGAAGTTACGATTATATTTCATTTATAAACAAGAGCACTCGGAGAGCGCAAACCTCCGCCAACGCAACACCAACGTCCCCTCAATGATTAGCCGGAGATTTTTAAAATGAGAATATATCGTAATACTTCACGTAAAGTAAATATAACAAATAATCTGGAATCCTTGTACGATGCTGGATCGATCCCAACATCTAATCAGTTCGTGCCAGTCACGAGGCCAAACATCCATGAAAGTTTCATCCGAATCCATCCAGCGGTTCTTCAGATATCTTGTCCACGGACAAACAAACAAACAAACAAACAAACAGGGCTGAAAACAACACCTCCGCCTTCGGTGAGGCGGAGGTAAAAATGTGAGATAGTCATGGCTGGAATGTTGTTGATCATAGTTTTACATGATCAGAATCGACATGGGACTAAACGAATACAATAGTTTATCAGGGGTTCTACGTGGCTGCTCAACATGCGAGAAATAACGACGATATCTCCCTCGAGTCATATTTTACCACCTTTAAATACATTGAAGGACTCCTTGAAGGTCACATCGAATAATGCAGTCACTGTTATACGATACCAAGAAAAATACTCGATTTTCACGGTTGTAATACCATTGACCAGAGTCCTCTACGTTCAGGGCTGACCTGGAGTTAAGCAACAACTGTCCATCTTTATATTTATATAATTGGATTGGATTTCCAATGTTTAGTCCATCGCAGGATGAAGACCTCAGTATGTTCTCTCCGCCAGTCACGGTCTGAAATTGAGCTTGAGACGATACTGGTTTGATGAGCCTGCGCTGTCACAATGGCTCACAATGCTTCACAGAGTGGTGCATTTTTGAGATCGTTTCGAAGACGATGCTCCAGCAGAAATAAAAGAGAAATAAAATGTAAAAGGTAAGAAATCAGCATTTTCTATATTTACTAAGAAGGGAGCTTTTACTCGAATTAGCAGCTAAGTCTCCAAGGGTGTACATGCACATTTTATGCGTTACCGCTCTGTTTCACTGTTAGATCTCCAAACCTCTATGTTCCTATATATGTTGAGTGTAGTAGTAACTGGAACTCCATCGGTTATAACGATCAGGGCTCCAGTTGATCCGATCAGCTGAACAGCTTACTCATGAAATTAACGTGCAAGTGGCTGAGCACTCCACAGACATGCGTACCCTTAACGTAGTTCTCAAAGAGAGATTCAGCGTGACACAGAAAGTATCAATGGTAGCCCTTTGAAATACTGGTACCATTCATTTTTGTCCAGCTAAGTGGACCGGAGCAATGTTCGAGGACAATGCGCCATCGAGAATCGAACTCACGGCCTTAAGAACGTGAGCCGAATACACTAACAACCAAGCCACGTGCTTTCACTTAGCCACATGCCTTCACTTATAATTAATAAATATCGTTGTTGCTTGCACTCCGTCGCTTACGACATCGAGGGTTTCAGTTGATCCAATCAACGGAACAACTTGCTCATGAAATGAACATGCAAGTGGCTGAGCACTCCACAGACACGTGTATCCTTAACGTAGTTCTCGGGGATATTCAGCGTGACACAATGTGACAAGGCTGACCCTTTGAATTACAGGCACAGCAGAAACAGGAAGTAAGAGTGAGAGAAAGTTGTGGTGGAAGAGTACAGCAGGGTTCGCCACCATCCCCTGCCGGAGCTTCGTGGAGCTTTAGGTGGGTTTTTTTCGCTCAATAAACACTCACAACGCCTGGTCTAAGAATCGAAACTGCGATTCTATGACCGCGAGACCGCTGCCCTAACCACTGGGCCATTGCGCCTCCACCTAATAATATCAAAGAACACACTATGGAACTATGCCAGTGAAAAGATCGCAGTTGTGCAGCGAAAATTTTGGCACTTTTATGAAATAAATTTTAAAAATGAATCTAACAGTCTTATATTTTATTTAATTACTATAACGTCTCCTCCACAATGTAAATTATCTCAGTTTCAACAAATGGTTTCTGATCAAGCCACTTACTATACAAGTACCCCTTCGAGTCATTCTGGAGAATGGTTATACAAAACACCAAACGCTAACATCAAATTGCATATCATATATATCCGTCAATAAAACTCCCAGAATAGGTATGTTCCTGTGGGCACCGTGATTATGAGGCTGAATTCATCACGAAACATCTTCAAGAGAAAAGCTTAGATACTAAGATAGTCAGGAAAAAAAAATATTACTGCTATTATAAATGGGTCGATCTGTAACTGCCGAAAATTTACAAAAATAGCGACAACTTCCGAATTACGTCTCTTTCGCTCATAGTGTAAAGATAATTATAGAATGAAAACCGAATGACGTTCTGCCAAAATTAAAGTAAATTTTAGTTCAGGTTATGACTATGTACCTTTATGAACAAATTTTTCGAAATTGAAAAATACATTCTACGAAATAATTGACCCAATCTGAGTAAAAAGAAATCGTTGGCATTTCATCGTGAATTCGGCTAAAGTGATCATGGAGCATTTAGAAAGATATAGTTCTATCGGGAGTTTTATTAATGTTATTACATGGCTACTTCATAATTGCGAGCTGAGGCGTATTACGAAAAATTAAGTGAATGTGAGCATTGTGTTATTTTGTATATGCATTTTCTATTCCAGTATTTAGGAACGGATGAGCCGCGGCCGACAAATGAGGCATTGAGGCGTCCTCTATGTGTCTCAAACCTTTTCTAATTCTTGTGTGTGTGTGTGTGTGTGTGTGTGTGTGTGTGTGTGTGTGTGTGTGTGTGTGT
>NC_068987.1:63499138-63503498 GCF_001194135.2 Octopus bimaculoides | reverse complement strand
GTGTGTGTGTGTGTGTGTGTGTGTGTGTGTGTGTGTGTGTGTGTGCAGGGTGAGTCAAAACTCTGTTTTAGAGTTGATTTGTATAAGTTCCCAAATTGGGAGATACTTTTGACTCCTAATTCTTTTGACTCCTAATTCTTTTGACTCCTAATTCTTTTGACTCCTATATTCTATAGGATATCAAGAAATATTAACATGATTATATGATCTAGATTTAGAAACTTTCAAAACTATCGGTAACAACCTATCCTACAAAACAACAAAGAAAGGTATTACTTCCCAGAAACTAGGCGCTACTTCTGACTGACCCTGTATATATGGTCAAATGTGTAGGGACGCTGTTATGGCATACAACGTTCCTTGGGCATTTCAGCCTGGTAGGCCACCCTTCTCTAGGTTTGACCACAGCTGATTTGTCCAGTAAGATGACAGAAAGAGAAGAGCTGATCCTAGTGCCAGACTAGTACTTTATTTATCAACTCCGAAAGGATAAAATCGCGAGTTGACCGCGGCAGGATTCGAACTCAGAACACACAAAGGTGTTATGAATGCGGCAAAACATTCCACCCGACAATGCTAAATCGTTGTTTTACAATAGATTAACATTGAAACAGTGGAGGCGCAATGGCCCAGTGGTTAGGGCAGCGGTCTCGCGGTCATAGGATCGCGGTTTCGATTCCCAGACCGGGCGTTGTGAGTGTTTATTGGGCGAAAAACACCTAAAGCTCCACGAGGCTCCGGCAGGGGGTGGTGGCGAACCCTGCTCTACTCTTTCACCACAACTTTCTCTCACTCTCACTCTCACTTCCTGTTTCTGTTGTGCCTGTAATTCAAAGGGTCAGCCTTGTCACACAGTGTCACGCTGAATACCCCCGAGAACTACGTTAAGAGGACACGTGTCTGTGGAGTGCTCAGCCACTTGCACGTTAATTTCACGAGCAGGCTGTTCCGATGATCGGATCAACTGGAACCCTCGACGTCGTAAGCGACGGAGTGGCCAACAACATTGAAACAAGGGTTGGTAATAAATTTAACGCATTGTACTATAAGTCTACTGAATCGAGGTTGACTTGTAGTTAAACAAGAGTAAGAATAACACGATCCAACGGGGACGCTTCTATGTGGTCATTTCACGTGTTAAAAATAGCAGCTAACTCTCTCTCGAAATACGCCATACCGTAGTATAAAAAAAGGTGGGGACCGGCGCATTCGATAATGTAAGCCTACATGTCTTTAAATGGAGTGCAATACCTTTGGCACCACAGTTGACGTGGAGTAGGTAGGGGCGGGGTTCAAACTACAACGGCAACAACAAAAACATATTTTATGCAGTCTCGGTATCAGAAAGATTGACAATCAGAGAATTTTTGAAAAAGAAAACAGATAAAGGACATCGTTAAGGATCAAATGAGGACGCTTCCGGAAGTTATTGGAGATAGGATTCTGACGAACATGGTAAACACACAAAAAAAAAAGGGAGGAAAAGGAAGAAAAAATATATAAGATATAACAGCGATAAGAGACCACTTCACCTCACCGAGGACCAAAATAAAATTAAATTCAACAAGTGAAGAAACAAGAGAAGACACCATGTAGAAAACAAAAGAAAAAAACAAGATTTTTTTAAAGCCAGTTATCTAAATAGAATTTGTCGGGCAAATAACTGAAATAACTAAACAATGACAGAAAACAGATGTCAGCTATATAACCTTTTGCCTATCTCTCGTCTTTCTGTCTTACGCTCACACTATCATGACCTCTCTGGCTCTTTTATACTCTCTATCTTTGTCTCTCTCGCTCTCTCTCGCTCTCTCTCTCTCTCTCTCTCTCTCTCTCTCTCTTTCTCTCTTTCTCTGTATTTCTCTTTCTCTCTCTCTCTCTCTCTTTCTCTCCCTCTCTCTCTTTCTCTGTCTCCCTCTCTCATTCTGTTCTCAGCCAGTCTCTTACTCTCATACATTGTGTAGTTCAATTTCTACGCTTATCGTTTAATTCATGTAGAAGAACTACACACACACACACATACACACACACACGCACACACATAAACACAAACACACACACACACATACACACATACACACATACACACATATATGCACGTAGGCACACATTTATATGTATAAATAGCCCTTTTATTTATATATTTATTTATTTATACAAGGCGGTGAGCTGGCAGAAACGTTAGCATGCTGGGCAAAATTCTTAGCAGCATTTCTTACGTTCTGAGTTCAAATTTCACCGAGATCAACTTTGCCTTTCATCCCTTTTCAGAAACGATGAAATAATTACCAGTTGAGTGCTGGAGACGATATAATCGAATGAATCTTCTAAAATTCCAGGCCTCGTCCCAATAGCAGAAATGATATTTATTTATACGCATACTACTTGCACATAAAACAGGAGACTGTAAAAATTTTTTTTTTAATTATTTACTCCCCATTACACGTGTTTCATTTCTCAATAAGAGTTACAAATATGTACATGTAGAAAAAACATGTAAAACACCTATTAGACAGAGTATCAGGAAGACACATCTTGGATCAAAACATTATATACAGTTCAAATTTACGGAAAACAAAGGACGTAGACAGGTGAAGGAACAACAAGCAGATGTATTAATTCGACACTCGGAGAGAATGGAAGTCTTTGGCGTTTCAAGCCTACGCTCTTCGACAGAAAAGATTGTGAGGTAAAAAAATGGAGAAAGAACGTAAATAAAAACGGAGAGAGAAAACAATGTGTATGTATGTATTATTCTTTTATTCTTTTATTTGTTTCAGCCATTTAACTACAGCCATGCTGGAGCACCACCTTTAGTCGAGCAAACATACACAAAAACATACACACACACACGCAAACACACACACACACAAACATAAACACACATGCACACACACACACATGCACACACACACACATATGTCCTACATAGGAGATCTCCACATTTGGTAACTTGCATCATTTCTTCTTTTGATGCAAATCTTGCTTTGGTTAGAAGTGTCTTAAGATTTGATGGTTGCTTTCGGCTGTTGATTATTTGTTGTTCCTCGATTATTTGTCAAAGACATGGGGACTGGTGTAGAATTTGCAGAAGGCATTTGGCTGTTTGTAGAATATTGTGGTTTCTGGGATTGTGAGTGATAACGAATGGGATATTTTTGTGTTCATTTTTCCGTTTATCCTCGGTGTGAGTGTTTTTTCTTCTTAGTCTAGAGATTGGGATATTTTTAGCTTCAGTTATCGCTTGGTCTATTAGTTTGGTGGGGTATTTTTGTTTTTTAAGGAACAAGTTAAGTTCTGCAAGTCGTCTTTCTCTTCTATTTGTCTCCGAAACTACTGTACATATTCGTCTTGCAATATTAAAGGGTATGTTCCTTTTTGTATGGGAAGGATGGCAAGATCTGAAGTCTAAATATTAGTGTGTGTCCGTGTTTTTGTAATAGAAGTCAGTTGTTATAATCTCATTTAATTATTGAGACATCTAGGAAGGGGAGTTCCCTTTTATTCATTTCCATAGTGAATTGGATTGATCTATGGACGCTGTTTATTATTTCAAAAAGTTTTTAAGGTCTTCCTTACTTCTGTTCCAGAATATAAAGCAGTCATCCAAATATCTTTTCCAGATTCCCATTAGGTATGAGTGGAAGTTTTGGCCAAAAGAAATCTGAGATAAGCAGTAGATTTTTTTCTTCCAAATAACCCATTACTAGCGTGGCAAATGTAGGTGCTACCTTGGTACTCATCGCTGTCCCATGTATTTGTAGGTGGTGTTGGTTGTCAAAAAAGAAGTAGTTATTTTCTAGTACTAGCTGTGGTCCTTCAAGTATTAACTTCTTGGAGAATCTTTCTTGAATTCCTTGTGGGTGTTTTTGTATCCAGAATTCTACTGCTTCTCGTCCTAAGTTATGGAGGATATTGGTGTAGAGGCTGACTACATCAAAGCTGACTAATATAGTTTCTTTGTTCATTCTTTTTGGAATGTGCTTTAGGAAATCCATATCACCTCTAATAAACCTAGGGACAGATTTATATAAAGGTTTTAGAATTGTGTCAAGCAATTTGCTTAGTCTTTGCTTAGTAATTTAAGATCAGATGGTCTGGGAATCTAACACGTGCTTGAAAGCGTTAAGAACTGAAAGCGCTTGCACATCAATAAAAGCAAAGCCCACACACATTTTGTGAAATCTCTTCCCAAAGGTTAGTGTCTTTCGACTTTCTAAAACGGTTCTCTTCTCAATCTTAACTCTGAGAAAAAATCTTCTCTCCAAATACATATATATATCTAGCTTCCTGGTAATAAATCGATATTAATTAATCTATGATTTTTTACCCTATGTTTTAATTATATATTTATATATAT
>NC_068987.1:63494284-63495090 GCF_001194135.2 Octopus bimaculoides | reverse complement strand
TGCACCCCGCCAGTATCAACACGTAATTTTGGTTTTTTCATTTGCATTAAAACATTATAACATTTTATAGAAATAAGTTTTGTATACTCACTCAACCATAGTAAAGGACATTTTATACATCACAACAACGACAACGACAGATTTTGTATATGAGTGTGTATGTGTCTCTGAGTGTATGTGTGTGAGTGTATGAATGTGCATGTGTCTGTGAGTATGTTTCCGCGTTAGGTAAGTTATTAAACATACACACACATCTACACATACATACACATATGACGACTTACAAAAACAATGAAGTGAAAAGCTACGTATGTTTGTGTGCATCTGTCTTACTATATGTATGTGACTGTCGTCACATTTTGTATATAAATGTGTATGTACCTGTGAATCTGTGTGTGTGTTTCCGTGTTAGATACGTTATTAAAAATACACATATCTACACATACATATACATATATGACGACTGACAAAAACAATGAGGGGAAAAGCTATGTATGTCTGTGTGTCTGTCTTATATGTATGTGAGTGTATGTGAGAGTGTATGTGTGTGTATACGCGCGCGCGCGTGTGTGTGTTGACTGACATAATGAAGGGCTGAAGGTGAAACTCTTGACAAAAAACGGATCTTGTTCAAAACGGGGGCACCAGTATTTTCTTAACGAAACACTTTAAAACTTGGGACACTGGTAGAATGTGTCATATAAAACATCTTTTTCTCTTAGTCTTCTTAACAAGAAAACGTACATCGCAAGTTATTTCATGTTAAAGTTGTCGTATTTCTGTAATTTCAACCAATGACTGACGTC
>NC_068987.1:63486686-63494125 GCF_001194135.2 Octopus bimaculoides | reverse complement strand
ATGGAGATTAAATTCGCTTTACACCGCTAAAACTGCCAAAGGAGTAAGTGTAAACAGCTGAATACTTGTCAGTGATTGGTTGAAATTATCGAAATAAGACAATTTTTTACATTAAATAAATTCGAATACAAAAATATTTTTCTTTTCTATAACACAAAATAGATAAGTATACGAAGTTTGAAAGTCTTTCGGTACCAAAAACACTACATAAAACATAAATGAAAACTGGTGCCCCCGTTTTGAACAAGATCCCAAAAAACAATGAAGTGGCAGGTCCAAGGTATATAAAAGTACACATTTACCGTTCAATTACCAGTTAATAATTATCGCAGCAGTTGCAAGGTATTTGCAATTACATATTTATCCTTAAATTACCATTTAATACATGTGCGTAATATATATATATATATATATATATATAAAGAAATGTATCTATAATAATTATTTTGGCATTTACCATTAAATTAGTTCATATATGTGCTTGTATTTAGTTAATTTGCTTATATTTGGTTAATTTACACTGCATGCCAAAATACAGACATACTACACACATACAACTACTTAGAAAAAGAGAGATTAATATATATTTTTTCTATGTTCATGAGTTTTTGTTTACGATATTGAAAAAATATTGAGAATGATTAATGGTCAACTATGTGAAACTTATCATGAATCATGTCACAGACAAGGATTGTTAGAAAATGATTCTCACTGGGATGACCCGTTAGTTGAAGCTATTGTTTCAAGTCATCGCACTCAGTTGAGGAATTTATTTGCAATAACGTTTCACACATGTGACCTGTCCAATCCTAAACAACTATGGGAAAATCACAAGCATGAACTAGGCGAGGATGTTCTCAATCGTGCTCAAGAGAAAAAAATCAATCCTTGACCTTCAATTTAAAAAGATAAGACTTTGATACTGCTTGAGAATAACTCCATCATTTGGTAGGAAAAGATTTAAATGAGTATAGATTGCCATCTACCAACAGACAACAAGAAAATTTGTGCCATGAAATTTTTCGAGAAACTTCCTACAATTTAGATACCCTGGCACAGTTTGTCACAGAAAATGAGCCTAAGCTTCAACAATTGCAAAGGCATGCATATAATACAACCATTGATGCAGTCAAACATGAAAGAGGTGGGGTTCTTTTGGGATGAGTGCACTATGTCATATCGTGGAGCTCTAGAGGGACTTGACCGTACTCTCCAAGACATAAAATCAATAGCACGCTCGTGGGAGGAGTAACAGTTCTTGCATGAGACTTTCGTCAAACGTTGCCAGTTATATCCTCAAAGGATCAAACGCTGATGAGATCAATGCATGCTTTAAAAAGTCGTACTTTGGAGACCTGTGAAAATACTTTATCTGACAAACAACATGAGAGTACATCTACAAGGTGATCATACAGCTGGCGAATTCTCAGAGGAGCTTCTTAAGATTGGCAATGGGATATTAACATTCAACCCAAGACTTCAGCAACATGAAATTACATGCGGTCAAATGATACTTAGAGATCTTATGGATAAAGTATTTCCTAATTTATCTGTCAATTACACTAATGTAACCTGGCTATATGAAAGAGCTATGCAGGCTCCAACTAATGAAATGGTTGATAGACTCAATCATGAAATTCTTCAAAAGTTAACAGATACAGCAGAAATGACTTTTCGATCAGATAATACAACAGTCGATCAAGATCAGGCTGTTCGATGCCCTGTTGAATTTCTGAATATATTAGGTTGGCAACTAAGTTCCCGCCGTTTTTTAAAATTTAAATTTTTAAAAAGGTTTAATAAAAAAAAATAACAACTAATTAATCAATAATGTATTCACCCTTGTTGTTTACAACTTCTTCTGAACGTTCAACAAGTTTTTCAATACCTCACTGGAAGAATTCACCTGATTTCGACTCGAAAAATTGATCCAACCAAGCTCTCAATTCTGCATCAGTATTGAACGAAACTCCGCGCATAGCATTTGAAGGAGATTGAAGGAGATGGAAATCCGTTGATGCCAAATCAGGAGGGTACGGCGGGTGTGGCAGCACTTCCCAGCTATGCGTTTGAATGGCTTCCTTGGTCATATTTGGCGATATAATGGCAGGCGTTGTCGTGCAGCAGAAGAACTCCATGCTGACGATTAGGTTTTTTCTCTTGAATAGCCGTGTTGAGTCGTTTCATCTGTTACACATAGAGTTCCGCGTTGACCGTTTCGTTCCGTTCAAGCAATTCGTAATGGATAATCCCTTCCCAGTCCCACCATACGCACAACATCGTTTTACGTGGATGAAGAGCTTGATTCACCGCGGTGTCGCTTGTTTACCGGGACTAAGCCATTCCTTACGCTGCTTCATATTGATATACAGGCACCATTTTTCGTCGCCAGTAACGATTCAGTAAAGAAATCGTTGCTTGTGTCCATGAGTTGAGCGGTGACAAACAAGCAGACCAGCAGAGATTGTGGCTCGTTGATTTTTGTTGTTCTCACTTAAAGCATGCAGAACCCATGCTCCATACTTCTGAACCTTTCCCATCGAGTGAAGATGCTTCTTTATAGCAGTGTGGGGCATACCATTTTCTCTGCCAGTTCTCTTGTCGTTTGACGAGAATTTTCGTGCAAAAGTTGGTTTAATCGCTCTTCACCGAACTCAACTGGACGGCCAGAACGAGGTTCGTCTTTGAGGTCAAAATTTCCATTTTTGAACTTGACATACCAATCACGAGCGGTTATTTCAGCTGTGGCACCCTCTCCATACACAGCACAAATGTCGCGAGCAGCTTTTGCGGCCTTAGAACCTTGATTAAAAGCATTCCATTTTAATGATCTGAAAATAAACAAAAATTAACTAAAATTAACTAGAAAACAAGAACAAAATAGATTCCAAATTTTAAAAACGCAATAAATTCGTATTTGTATGTGTATGAAAGAGAGAGAGAGAGAGAGAGAGAGAGAGAGAGAGAGAGAGAGAGAGAGAGAAACAGACAGACAGACAGACAGAGACAGAGACAGACAGAGACAGAGACAGACAGACAGAGTGATAGAAAATGCATGTTAAATTAATCGCAGAATACAAACTCGAAATTTAGGAAGAGAAGAAAAATGGTAATGAAACTGTCGTCTATGCTGCTGCTGCTGCTCTTGATGTTGATGATGATGATGATGATGATGATGATGATGATGATGATGATGATGATGATGATGATGAAGATGATGATGACAATGGTAGTGGTGGGTGATTGTCGTGGTGGTCACCGTGATGATGATGATGATGATGATGATGATGATGATGATGATGATGATGATGACGACGACGACGACATCGACGCTGATGATTGTGATGATGGTTGTCATGGTGGTAGTGGTGGTGGCGGGGTGATGACGACGACGATGATGATGAAAATAATAAAAATAATCAATTAGCATACCTACAATAGTTACCCTGCTAACCCAAAGATCTTAGATAAAATACCGCGCCTGCCAACAACACTGATAGCAATGAAGGGGTTACCCTCAGTAACAGAAACAATTAAATGATATCAGACTTTCCACTACTACTACTACTACTACTATAACCACCAACACTACCAATATCAAAATCAACATCACCGAGCCACTGAGGAAGCCCCTTCTAAAGCATATATTTCATCAGCGCCCCTTGGTAAATTCGGTCAGAACTGATACACTGAAAAACTTTAAATTTTTCTTATTCTCCCCTTCTTCTTCTTCTTCTTCTTCTTCTTCTTCTTATTATTATTATTATTATTATTATTATTATTATTATTATTATTATTATTATTATTATTATCATTATTATTATTATTATTATACGAAAACTCACAGCTTATTTTGCTGGCTATGATGGAAAGTGTCAGCTGTCTACAGCCAGCAAACTAAGGTGACACTTATTTTACTGGTCATCATCATCATCATCATCATCATCATCATCATCATCATCATCATCATCATTACTATTATTATTATTATTATTATTATTATTATTATTATTATTATTATTATTATCATTATTGGGTGAGAGAGCAGTGCATGCTGTCTAAGTGATACTGGGGTAAAATATATGAAACCCAGTATACTCATCATGACTACCTGTCTGATAATAGTACACCAGACATATGCATCCCAACTATATGTGCGCGACATGGTGATCTCATATCAAGTTAAACAGCGCATGACGTTGCAGGTGGGACCCAGTTAGAATTTTCTTCAGGTCGAGAAGCCCATCCCGTTCAAAAGGTCCCTGAATAAGGGTTGTTTAAGGAAGTTGAACGAAACACCCATGTTTCCAGAGGTGAATTATTCAAACCCCAAAGAATTCCTCTCAACACACGGCTATGATGCTCCCCCACTATTCCTGCTCGTGATCAGAGATGCACATATCGTCAGCCACCAAGGAACATGCTCAACTGGTTAAAGTCAAACAACTGACAAGCAAATCTGTGGTTTTAAGCAGAATATTTGCCTTAGCCCATCTTTTATACCAAGACTATTATCATCGTCATCATCATCATCTATTATTATTATTATTATTATTATTATTATTATTATTATTATTATTATTATTATTATTATCATTATTATCATCATCATCATCATCATCATCATCATCATCATTACTACTACTACTACTACTACTACTACTACTACTACTACTACTACTACTACTACTACCACAACTACTACTACTGCTGCTGTTAGTGCTGCTACTACTAAGGCAACAAGCTGGCAGAATCGATTGTATGTTTGGGAAAATACTTAGCATCATTTCGTCCATCTTTATGTTCTGAACTAAAATTCCACCGAGGACCTAAGTGGCCTCTCATCCTTTCGGGGCCGATAAAATCAGTACGAGTGCTCTGAGGTCAAGGTAATCGACTTACCTCAACTCACCTGAAATTACTGGCCTTGTACCAAAATTTGAAACTAGAATTTATGCATTTAATATAATAGCTAAAAAAAGATAATTGTACAAAAAAGATCTAAAAGCATTTGATTTACTATTTAGTTTCATTATGTGATAATTCTATTTTCACATTCTGCTCTTTATTATTTAGCAGCACCCTCCGTACCCTTCGGTTATTCGTATTCAGTTTCACTTTTCGTCAAAATGTCAACAATGACGATGAGGCCACGTTCAACTGAATATAAGGGAAACGCTGTAAGGTATTTTTTATCAACATTATTTTTTTATCCAGGTAAAGATTTGAATTTTGATGTTACAGCCAAATATGGCGCCGCCACTTGTTCTTAAAGCTGAGCTTCAATACTCCGTCAATATTTGTATTTCTGATTCTTCCACATTGTTAGAATTATCACTGCAGCTGCTCATCAAATACTAATACCACTAGTAGTAGTAGTAGTAGTAGTAGTAGTAGTAGTAGTAGTAGTAGTAGTAGTAGTAGTAGTAGTAGTATCGGTGGTGGTGGTGGTGCTTTCGGTGGGGTTTGATGCACTGTAGTGATAAAAATTAGTACTGTCCTCTATCGTTGAGTGTTAGAATTAATCAGTCGCCTAATCTAATACCACCAACAAATCGGTTTAAATCCCTATATGGAATCTTCATATGGAAAATATAGGCGCAGGAGTAGCTGTGTGGTAAGTAGCTTGCTTACCAACCATATGGTTCCGGGTTCAGTCCCACTGCGTGGCAACTTGGGCAAGTGTCTTCTACTATAGCCTCGGGCCGACCAAAACCTTGTGAGTGGATTTGGTAGACGGAAACTGAAAGAAGCCCATCGTATATATGTATATATATATATATGTATATATATATATATGTCTATATATATATATATATACATGTATGTGTGTTTGCGTATCTGTGTTTGTCCCCCCACCATTGCTTGACAACCGATGCTGGTGTGTTTACGTCCCCGTAACTTAGCGGTTCGGCAAAAGAGACCGATAGAATAAGTACTAGGCTTCCAAAGAATAAGTCCTGGGGTCGATTTGCTCGACTAAAGGCGGTGCTCCAGCATGGCCGCAGTCAAGTGACTGAAACAAGTAAAAGAGTAAAAGAGTAAAAGAGTAACCTGTTCAGTAAAGACCTTGTTTAACGCTCCAAATGCTATCCGTAAGCCTAACCATCATTTTTGTGTATTTGTTTTTCTTTAAGCGCAAAAAAAAAAAAAGCTAAGAAGCTGATAATATTTCCTCCGTTGCAAGTTTCGTTTGAATAGAACAAGCTTTGAAAGGAATTCAGCTTAACAACTCAGGTTGTTGTATCAAATTCACTGTAATAATTCCCTTTATAATAGTAAATTTTGTTGTTCAAGCAGGAATCTCTTCTCTATAAGCTATCTCACTTTTAAACTTCTTGAAGTTTTTTCGCATGACGATTTGTTTGTAGTCAAAGAATTAATTTCGAATCTGTCTTAAAGAGTCTATAAAAGTAATTCAGACAAACACTCTTTGACAAATTAACGGACTTCACATGCAAAATTGCAAGCGGCTAATGTCTGCTTTTGTTTTCTTCCCACAACTGTCTCAATGAATTTATCATTGGCAGGGGAAAATATTTCTGGCTCTGTTAAAGGCTTTGCAAATGACGTATATAATGAATGATGTATCCGACATCGTCGTCGTCGTCATAGCCGTCATCAACATCATCATCATCATCATCATCATCATCGCCGTCAATACTATCGTCGTCGTCGTCGTCATCATCATCACCACCATCATTATCCTCATCATCGTCATCGTCGTCGTCGCCATCGATATCATCATCATCATCAACGTCATCGTCGTCATGACGATGATGATGTTTTTAGTGATGATGATGCCGATAATGTCGATGTTGATGTTCTTGGTGATGATAATCATCATCATCATCATGCAAACTCCTGAGTTACTTCCTACGCAGTTGATTGTTCTGTCCAAAACACCAACAAAATTTCTATCAACTCCTTGACGTATTTCAAAATCAGGTCAACACAAGAATTTTGAAACTTTAGAAACAGCATGATCTCAAACAAATACGGGATGGTAAGTTAATGCAACATATTTGGTGTAGAGAGGATTGAAATCATAATGCGGTGAGGAAGAAAACAATATAAGTCAAAGACAAACGCTGTTTCAATTTATAATCTGGCAAGTAATGGCGCTCTGGACACGTTCCGGTTTTATTACGACTCCATCAACGAAACGCAGGCTGAACTGTATTTTTACCAGCCGGACTCTTTCCTAGATGCTGCACATACGCACGCACATAAACATATGCATACTTACATACATAAACACGTACACACGCAAATATATTTGTACGTGTGTATATATGTGTATGTGTATGTGCATGTATATATATGTGTGTGTGTGTGTGTGTGTTTGTGTGTGTGTGTGTGTGTGTGTGTAATATATGTATATATATATATATGTGTGTATATATATATGTATGTATGTGTATGTGTGTATATATATA
>NC_068987.1:63482568-63486054 GCF_001194135.2 Octopus bimaculoides | reverse complement strand
TGTGTGTGTGTGTGTGTAATATATGTATATATATATATGTATGCCTGTATATATGTGAGATAATAGTTTCACTTTAATAGTTTCAGTATTAAAATGAAAATATCTGACATTACAATAGAGCAATAGAGAGATGTTATTGTTTCACTTTTGACACGTAATACTGCAATAGTGGAAATGTGGTATTGCACTGGGCTCGCACTAGGCAAGAAGTGAAAAAGTTTTGGGACCTAAAACACTACATGTACACTATATGTATGTATGTATGTATGTATGTATGTATGTATATGTTTGTGTGTCTGTGTTTGTCCCCCACTATCACTTGACAACCGACGTTGATGTGTTTACGTTCCCGCAACCTAGCGATTCGGCCAAAGACCCCGATAAAATAGGTACTATGCTTACAAAGAATAAGTCCTGGCGTCGATTTCTTTGACTAAAAGGCGGTGCGAAAGCATGGCCGCAGTCAAATGACTGAACAAGTAAAACAAAAACGAATAAAAGAATAAAAACTTTATCCACTTTGTATTTTTATTTCTAAAATTCCCCCAACGTTTATTTCTCAAACTCCACCTACTCCACATTCATAGCTTTCTTTTATTCTTTTCTTTCTCGTGTTCTTCTCCCCCATTTCCACATTGTGGCACCTCTATACTCTGATAATTAAAATTTACGGTATATTTGATAAGATAAATTTGGTTTTGAATTTGCTTTGCAAGGTTCTTGATATGCAATTGCGTATTTGAAACACACTTTGTTGCACTTTTGGAGGGTCGTTATGCCAATAATAATAAAGCGTATAGGTTCTATTTCATTTCTTTTATAATTATAAGTCACCTAGTTAACCATGTAACTAATTTACTAATCTATAAAGTCGTTAACCCTTCGTCACACACTCAATCAATTAATTAGCTAGGTCCGTCGCCATTCGCGACTTCATCAATGAAACAGCTTCTCTACTCTAGAACAGACCTGGAGTTGACTTATAATAACAAAAACTTATAACAATTCTTTCTACTATAGGTACAAGGCTTGAAATATTGAGGGAGGCGCTAGTAGATTAAAACGACACCCGTGCTCCACTAGTACGTGTTTTATCGACTCCAAAAGGAGGAAAGACAAAGCCGACTTCGGCGTAATTTGAACTCAAACTCATATTATAATAATAGTATAAGTTGACTTATGATAATAAAGGAAAGTATAATAGAACCAATGCGTGTGTTTATTATTGGCATAATAACTCTCCCAAGGAACAACATGATCTGATAAAATTGTTTTGATAATTGAATCAATCTCGGAATTTGTATAGATTACTCTGCCTTAAAATGCATTAAGACCTATATTTAGATTGCAGGCTTCTATGCCTCTATGAACAATAGCATCTAGATGTATGTTCTATATGTGTGAATGAGTCCGTGTGCGCGTGCGTGCGTATGTGTATATATGTATGTATATACATATATCTATATATAGATGGGTGAATATGTATGTATGTACGTGCTTGCGTGTATATATATATATATATATATATATATATATATATATATACATACATATATACATACATACATATATACATGTGTGTTTGTGTGTGTTTTTTGTGTGTATGTGTGTGTGTGTGTATGTATATATATGCACACATATTTGTATGTGTGTGTGTATATATATATATGCACACACATTTGTATGTGTGCGTGTGTGTGTGTGTGTGTGTGTGTGTGTGTGTGTGTGTGTGTGTGTGTAACATGCTTATACATACATATATAATGACTGATGGTAGTCTTTCGTAGTTCTAGTAAATGGTTCTGCAGTTTCTTACTGAACGACCTGCACAATTAAATTTTTTTTTTTTTATGGTGATTGAATGTATGTTCTGCATATTACATTAGCTTACTTAGCTTACTCCCTGCATCAAGTCGCAGATCAATGTGGGATGAAGTATTTTGCTTAAGAACACAACGCACCACCTGGACCGGGAATCAAAACCGCGATGTAGCGATCGCGAGTGCAGTACATTAACCATTAGGCCAGGTGCCCTGACATACATGTATATAGACAGACAGACAGACAGACAGACAGACAGGCGAAGAGATTGAGACAAACAGGCAGACAGACAGATACATTGAGAGACGAGAATAATTTAAGAGAGAAATATTATTTGTAAGGAACGTCATAGAAAGAGGAGGGAAATGTCGAATTAGCTTGCGAAATAATCCAGGATGACGTAGGAAAACGAAGCAAGACAAAATGGACGTTGAGATTTTGAACAGCAAACTCTTCTCATATAAAACACGTCACTGGTGTCGTTCCATTTCCCCCCAAAAAAAGAAAAGAAAAAAGAAAAGAAAAGAGTAGTATACGTGATCAACTTCACGTAAGGATGAGAGACGATACGGAGATTTCATCAGCATCATCAATTTGTGAAATATTCTGGCAAAGTTATCTGTTTTATGAGATGTGTTTTTAAGATGGATGATGATAGAGAGATAAGGAAGAGCCGAGCGAGTTAATAGCACCATAAACGAGTATGCGTATACGTGTGTGTATAAACACATGTATGTATGTATGTATCTATGTATGTATGTATGTATTCATGTATGTATGTATGTATGTATACATGCATGTATGCATGTAGGCATATAACTATATATATGTTGTATATATGTATTTATATTTCAGCAAAAATATGTATTCATACACACACATACACATGCATATATGTATGCATGCATAGTGCTGTGTATCTAAATATGTAAATACCCCTAAATGAATATATTCATATATGTGTGTGTGTGCGTATACATACTTTACTTATATACACATACACACACACACACACACACATGTATACCTACATACAGATTGATAAACTTGATAAACAGATAGACAGATAAACAGACAGACAGGCAGACAGGCAGACAGACAGACAGACAGGCAGGCAGACAGACAGACATATAGATAGATAGATAGATAGATAGATAGATAGATAGATAGATAGATAGATAGATAGACAGACAGATATAAATACACATACGAATATATACATACACACACACACACACATATATGCATATGCATCCATATATAAATACATATATGTATATATGCGCATATATGTACATATATATATGTATGCCTGTATGTACGTGCGCATGTGTTTATGTATGTATTTATGTATGTATAAAAAGGAATATTAATGACTAGTCAACAACTGAACAAGTGAGTTCCCAAAGTCGTTGGTAGCAATAACCTGAGTAGGGTAGGGGCTATGCGATTGCTTAAATAGGGGGATGTGATGTTAAAATACAATGGTAGGGCATTATATACCTCTCTACGGTTCATTTCATCCATCCATCATATTGAGAATTTACAGACGACAGAATTAAAGAAATTATTATAAAGCCTATCCTTTCTTTTAGATTTTATTGCGAGTTTTATTAAGTTCGAAGTTTTGTTAAGCTCGGGTTGGTGGCAATGAGAGAGACCGCC
>NC_068987.1:63470700-63481220 GCF_001194135.2 Octopus bimaculoides | reverse complement strand
GTGTGTGTGTGTGTGTGTGTGTGTATGTATGGATGTGTATGTATGTATGTATGTATGTATATAAAGTTAAAACTTACTTGCAAAAAGGACGCGTGCGTTCGATCATATAATAATACAAATAATATGTGAGTATATGCATATATACGTACATGTATGTACATACCTACATCTACATGTATATATACATGCATATCTGGGTACATGACGTCACAAAAAAGACATGGACAAAAATGAAAAACAAGAATATGAACAAAGCACGGAGAACAAACTTATTTTCGGTCAACGGTAGGAACACACAGGAAAACACGTATGAATAAAACAGGAAAAGAAAGAAAGAAAAAAAGAAAGACGTATGAATAAAACAGGAAAAGAAAGAAAGAAAAAAAGAAAGACGTATGAATAAAACAGGAAAAGAAAGAAAGAAAGAAAGAAAGAAAGAAAGAAGTTTGAATCAGAACAATGCATTGAGAAAGACTGATTGGAAAGAAGAGAGAAAAACAAAAGGTGAGATAATCAATTAGAAGGAGGGGAAGCTCGGTAGAATGAAGAGGGGAACATAAGGGAAAGACAGAGAGAAAGCCATACAGAGCGTGATAGGGGAAGAGGAAACAGAAAGAAAGAGAAGCTAGAGAGAGAGACAGACAGAAGGAGAGACAGACAGACAGAGAGAGACAGATACAAAGAGAGACACAGAGAGAGGCAGACAGAAAAAGAGACAACTTGGAGAGACAGAAAGAGATAACGTAGAGAGAGAAAGAATGAGCATAGCGAGAAAGAAACCGATAATAAAAGGGTAGCTGGGTGAGTGTGTAAAAATACAATAAAAAGAAGAAAAAAGAAGAAAGGAACAGACATCATATCTGAGAGTTCAAATACTTTGATCCATTCTTCTTGTTCTATGAGAAATCATTGAGATTCCCAACATCGCCTGCCGAGCGTCTTTAAACGCGGTAGGTGGCCGACTGGCTAAGGGAAGTAACTATTCACTGCTCTATGAACTTGACATCGTTTTACAATAACGGCAAGTACGAAGTGGTAGTAAATAACATTTTCCATTATCTAATTCTAGAATCTAAACTGGCGTCTGTATCGGTCTCAGACTTGTGGATTTATGGTATCTTTATGTCTGTCCGCCTGCTTTCTTTTTGTCTATCAGTCTGCTTAGAAAATGGTTGATGTCGTTTTCTTGGCTTTGATAATGTTATTGAATGACAGTTCGCTCGCGCGCGAGTGTGTGTGTGTGAGTGTGTGTGTATGTGTGTGCATGTGTGATTGTGTGTGTGTGTGTGTGCGTTTATGTGTGTGTGTACGTGTGCACGCACGTGCGTATATATTTCGATGTATTTGTGAACGGAGAATGTATTGTAGTTTTGGGGACTCTCATTTTTGTCGACATCTCTGTCTAAATATCTAATCTATAAACGACCATCTACATCTATCTATCTATCTATCTATCTATCTATCTATCTAACTTACTATCTATCTGTCTGTCTGTCTGTCTGTCTGTCTACCTGTCCGCTTGTTTATCTATCTACCTATCTGTGTGCGTGTGTGTAAGTGTGTGTGTGTGTGTGTATGTGTGTGTGTATATACAGAGGAACCCTCCGCATTACAAAAATAACATGTTCCTGAAATCCCGTAACGCGAAATTGGATAATGCTTTCCAATAGATTGGTTTTTTGGTTTTGTTTTGTTTTTAGCTTTTTTTTGTTTCTGAAAAACAAAGTGGAACAACAACAAAAACAAGCAGCATGGCTGCTTTTATGCTTAAAATACGTTAGGGAATAAGGAATAATATCTTACCACAAAAGATGTCGACTACTGTGTTGAGAATGTTAGTGGTGAAATGAGAGTTACTGAGAGGATAAGGGACACTATTTTCTCTCTTATCGTTCATAATCATCAATATCTACCCGGCAGAATCAAGCTTTAATTAATAGTTCAAACAAATTACATTCTTTTATTCTTTTACTTGTTTCAGTTATTTGACTGCGATCATGCTGGAGCATCGAGTTGAAGGGTTTTAGTCGAAGAAATCGACCTCAGGACATATTTCTCAAGCCCAGTACTTATGCTATCGGTCTCTTTTGCCGAACCACTATATTATGGGAACATAAATACAATCAGTTGCCAAGCAGTGATGGTGGGGACAAACACAGACACAAACACACACCCCGCGCGCGCGCACACACACACACGCACTCACACACACATACACACACACACACACATATATATATGACTGGCTTCTTTTAGTTTCCGTCTACCAAATCCACTAAATCCACTCACAAGGTTTTCGTCGGTCCGAGGCTGTAGTAAAAGTCACTTGTCCAAGGTGCTACACAGTGGGACTGAACCCGGGGTCATATGGTTTGGAAGCAAGCTTCTTACCACCAAAAAATAGCCCATCATATTCTATTGTCTGTGATAATCGCTGAGCCAGAAGCTCAATTCTAGGTTTATACCATCTGGCTGGTTTAGAGGTAAAAGACTCCTTACACTCGTTTCTCAACTCCATCCATATTGTTAAACCTTCGTCTCTGTAGGAAATGAGCCATAACTCGGAAACAAGTGGTAATCTGATACTGCAGGATCCGAATTGTAGAAACTGTCAGGCAACGCTTCTAGCCCTTCAAGTTCCTCAAGTTTGCGCTTGGTCATAATAGCAGTGTGTGCTGAGGGATTGTCATGTAGGATTGCGCGTCTTCGATTGACCAATGCTGAGTAGCGAGCTTTCAAAGTATCATATACTCGCTACAGTTGAGCATAAAATTTAGTGTTCAGAGCGTGACCATCGGGGACAGGCTCAAAATGCAACACCATCTTGAAATTCCACCAAACACACAATATGACCTTGTGTGGAAACCACTCTTGTTTGATGAAAGGTTCTAAAACCTGACCAGAACGAAGCTACTCATTTCTCTTATTAAGATTACGAAAATAGATTCATTTTTCCTCCCCAGTTATAATTTGACGCTGAAAACGGGCATCTCAAGAATTTGACGGTAGTCGTTTGCAAATATTCACTGGTCGTTTAGGCTGGTCCTTGATTTGTTGATGAGGAGCTTCTCGACAGTTTCTGTTCACAAGGAAGAGCTTATGGAAGTGTCGATTGAAGATGTTTTGTGAATGACCAATTTCTACTGACAACGTACGAGCGCTTGTGCTCGGCGTTTGTTCAACCATTTCAAGCAAGGCCTGATCCTCCACAAGAGGTCTCTCTAACTTTGGTTTGTCACGAGGCTGGTGACACCTTCCTTGAAGACTGAATCAGTTTTGTGCCACACGTTCGTTGACAGTTCCTGGGCCTTCCATATTATTTTCTCTCAGTCCTTTTTTCCACAGGTAGTGTAGAATGACTCTAATTTCAATTTTTCGCCACTCATTATCAAAGTTGTAAAATAAGGAATGAACAATTAATGTCTACATGTTATATATGAAAACAAAGAAGAAACAATTCAACATCGATTGAACAATAAGTTGGGTCAAATTAATATATCATGGAGAGGATCCGGACAAAACCCACCTAGGACAAAGTTCCCCTAAGACAAAACCACCCTAGGATAAAACTATATGCATCATGGAAATTCAATTTGTCTAACATCAGGGAAAATCCTAAAAAACTTTGACTCAACCTAGTAGGAAGAACTTATCCAAAACTGCGTGATATTTATCATGCATCATTTTTCTGTGCAGCTCTGTGTAAGAACTGAACTCATTGTAAACTCTTCTTATAGCTTTTGTCATGTTCACGACTACGGAGGCTGTTATCCGCAAAAAAAACTTGCAAGCTTTCCTCTATAAGTGTCAGCCTTTTTAGGAGTTGGCGGAATTTACGTACTCTCGTGTATTTTCGGTTTGCTCTCGTTCTAACAGCTTCATCTTCGTGTTAGAGAAAATCTTCTCTATGGTACTTTAGCAACCCTACAGCATAATCCTCTATCAATTCTTCATGTGTGTGTGTGTATGAGTGTGTATGTGTGCGCGTGCGTGCGTTCTTTCATATATATATATATAGATAGATAGATAGATATAGATATACAGGGTGAGTGAAAAGTAAGTAGGCATTAAAAATTGATAATAAAATCCATATTCCTTTTACAAATTTACTGAAACAAATTATATATGTTCTTTATTACACGACAAAATGAAAGTAAAGCACCAGTGGCGTCAACCAGTTTCTTCTAATGGCCAGGTATGGAATCAACGACCTTCTGAAGAACGTCGTCTGGGATATCATTGGGAACCTCCTGAATCCGTGTCTCCAAGTCCTCCAGTATGCGAGGTTTTGTCTTGTACACTTCCTCTTTTGTGTAACCTCACAGGTAAAAATCACATGGAGTGAGACCTGGAGTTTTTGGGAGTTCTGGACTTCTGCTATCGCAGTCTTCAGGTTTTAGCTCCTGCACGTAATGGGGTTTCCACGGACGAAAACTCAATACTTTATGCAACACAATAGGTATTATGTGTCTTGTTATTCCACTTTCACAAGCTACGAAAGGTGTTGAGTTTTGCGGTCTGCGATTAAACATTTCCTGCACTGTTGCCATGTTCTCCACTGATCGAGATATGGATGAATGGATGGCCACTTCTTCTTGCATCTTTTACTGCTCGTGATCATCGGTTTTGCATGACAGCTTTTTATTGTCTCCGGACGTAGTATTGCATGCTTACCTTTCCATGCACGCCACCATCTCTGAACCAAAACAATGGAGTTCCACATTTCATAGCATGCTGCTATCTTAGCTTACTCCTGAACAGTCAAGTGACCGGCCATCTGGAAAATAAGAAATAAGACAGTAAGAAAATAAGAAATCCCCATTAGTGTTGCCTGTTTGAATAATGTTTTCGTCATGACTTCAATGATACTAAAAGTTCTATAAGCAATTTCTAATGCTTAGTGACTTTCCACCCACCCTATATATATATATATATATATATATATATATATATATATATATATATATATATATACAATACATGCATACATACATACATACATACATACATACATACATACATACATACATACATACATACATACGTACATACATACATACATACATACATACATACATGCATACATATATATATATATATATATATGAATACGCATATATGTATACACATGCGCACACACATACATACACACACATGTATAGTATATGTATTATATGTAAAATATGTATGTATGTATACGTATGTGATTGTGCTTAATTTGAAGCAAATTTGTGGTGGCTTACTGTCTAATAACTGAGATTCGATAATTGGAAAGCAAGTAAAATGCTGTTGATAGACAGATATAAAGACGTTAATAATTGTATAGATCTATGTAATATGATAATCTGAACATATGACGGTAGTATTATTAAACTCTTGGGAAATGTGTTAATTCTTTGTAGACGCTGTTGACAGCTAAATCTCAGATATTGTAAATCAGTACAAGGTTATATACTTGATTCAAAGTAAAGAAATTGTATGATATCAGACACTATAAGCACCAAACTTTTTTTCTCTTTTGTGTCTAGAGTCGCGAGAAAAGAGTAATGGTAGAACACGAAGCAAATATTGTCTGCCATCTAAGGTGGTGCTAAGGTTTTTAATGTAATGAGCTAAAAAAAAAAAATGAACCTTAGTTTCACACTGTGGGGAAAGATAGATATTAGTTTAATGATAATTATTGTCAATATACATAGCTGTGAGTAGGGACATCTCTAAAATTGTCATTAAGTGAAATTAAATACTGGAATATAGTAGGGAGTGTGTCCTCTTCGTTATGAGTACAGTGGAAACAGCAGACATGTTTCAGAAGTATTAGACCTCTTCAGTAATTCATAGTATTTATAAATACTTAATAGTGTTTAGATCATTAGACGTAAATATTTCTAGTTTTCCAAGTGGCGTTTTACAAATACTCCTTTCTATGTTTTGTGTGAAGCTAATTTTATATGTTGGTATATTATCGTATTTTCGTATACTATACCAGCCAGGACATACCATTTTTTGTTTAGATATTTGAGCCAACCAGCCCACTCATGTAAGTTTTTTTATTACTAAAAAAGGCGAGCACTTATATATAAAAAAAAAGTTGTACCGTAATTTGATGCAACATCAATCTTGTTTCATCTTCCTGATTACACAATGCACTAATCATACGTTAATTCCACCCCGGGAAAGTTTTTGTTTTTCTGGAAATGTGTAAATATTATACCTAATTTAAATATCACAACCCCTCCAAACTTCCGTCGCCTTTCAAAGTCCTCCTTAACTCTTTGAAATCTTTTGTGAGTTTACAAGCCTCCACTCCAGCAGAACTTTACCGCCCAGGTTAATAGCAACTGTACTGGGTGACTGACAGATACATATTTAGAGATTTGGTGAATTACC
The DNA here is from genome assembly GCF_001194135.2 of Octopus bimaculoides. NCBI lineage: Eukaryota > Metazoa > Mollusca > Cephalopoda > Octopoda > Octopodidae > Octopus > Octopus bimaculoides. Next base: position 63,474,833 of record NC_068987.1, on the reverse strand, counting down.
ACAGAAAGGCGTTGAAACTTAAATATGCAAGTCCCTGGATAATTGCGTCTCCGTCATTGTCTCATTTCATTGACGTATTAAAAGAAAGGTTAATATCATTGAAGTTAATCTTTTATCTGTCATTTCATGATTCGTGGTATATATTATCTGTGTATAGATTTCTTGTGACATTGCTAGTTTAGCAGTGTGTAATTGAATAATCTGTAGGAAAGTAAATGAAGATATGAAGAGATTGGGTTAAACTTTAGAGAATATGGTTACATTTTTTAAAGTGGTCCCGTGTTAAAATGTTTGTAGCATATCGTTTGCTAATCACCATACATTCATAATTTATTCCTTGTGACTAGAAGTAGTATACTGATCTCATACTTTTGATAATTGTAGGTTATCTAGTCATAATTTTAACCATTACAGAACTCGATTATCAGTCTACTAAGGAAAAGCACTACCATGTGCACTAATTCATCACATGAATTTTTTAATAGTTTGAAAAAGGTATATGCATATTTAATTATTAACTTTATCGCACTAGTATTTAAAACTATTGTAAGCATGATATGACGCTAAACTTCCAAATGAACCTGTGCCTCTAGCTATAATGATATTGCAGCCTTCTAATACCCCATCATTCTAAACGAAACATAAGCAGCAGCTAATTAAAATGTGCAAGTGTTTAACCCTTTTCTTGTCCAAAGCATCTTCATAAATTTCTTCTAAATGGCCGTATTGTTTTAAGACTTATAGTTAGCCCTTGTTTCATGTTGAAAGTAATATAAAGTTTTATTTTCATAAGGCCAAAGGTAGTCATATACGATTCACGGACGATAGGGAAATGTGTTCTACGTATCAAATGTGATATACAGGACAGATAAAGGGGTTTAGTGTTGGTTATAGAGTGAGAAGCTATCTGGAAACTTGCTTCTGAATTCTACCTCATACTTAACGTCGTCTTTGTTTATCATTGGATTTGGAATCTGCTTTTGTTTGAGTACTTCGATATAATGACTAGAGAACAAGTATCCTTTCCATGTTAATTTGCAATATGTTGTTGTTGGCACTCCGTCGCTTACGACGTTGAGGGTTCCAGTTGATCCGATTAACGGAACAGCCTACTCGTGAAATTAACGTGCAAGTGGTTGAGCACTCCACAGACACGTGTACCCTTAACGTAGTTCTCGGGGATATTCAGCGTGACACAGTGACAAGGCTGATCCTTTGAATTACAAGAAGTAAGAGTAAGAGAAAGTTGTCGTGAAAGAGTACAGCAGGGTTCGCCACCATCCCCTGCCGGAGACTCGTGGAGCTTTAGGTGTTTTCGCTCAATAAACACTCACAACGCCCGGTCTGGGAATCGAAACCGCGATCCTATGACCGCGAGTCCGCTGCTCTAACCACTGGGCCATTGCGCCTCTACTATTTGCAATATACTGAGATAACTATCATCAGCAGCACATAAGCCAAACCAAAGCCCTACAAGAATAGTATCACAGAAAAAAGTGTTTTAAGAAACTGTTTAATTACTGCTAATTGATCGAAATGTACACTTCAATTATTGTTTCCGTTTCAAAATTGCATAGCTTCGATGAATATCTATGATCAATCAATCTATTGTAAAACATAAATTGCTTCTTCCGCTAAAGAAAAGAAAAATGGAAACCACTATGTTACTTTTCACAGAAAGTGTGTTGGGGTGGAGAGAAGGATACGAATTGATGAGCGAATCATAACAAAACTTTATATTAAAAATCGGAAAGGAATAAACTTCATTTTAACCCAGAAACTAAACGTACAATGAGTTAATGTCCGATGGTGGTCATATATGGAACACGACTACGTGACAAAAAACTTCTACTACGCATCAGGCAGAACATCACCAGTCTTAACGGTGATTTATCCAGTGAAGAAATACAATGATTTGTAATGATTTATAACAGTAAACTCCCTGTGTTCGCATTCTTTAAAAATCAATGATTTAACAGATGTGAGAAAATACAGCTATTATTTATAGTAATTGTTATAAATTCATGGTACATATTGCAAAACGTTTGGCTTTATCTGTTAATTCATCAAGTAACTGGTTTTATGATAACTTTTCAATGTATGCTGGAAATACAAAATAGATGAAACCCCTGAATCTTTTACAAAACTTTAATTTACCTAAACTCAGAGTGACCATGTTTTCATATTTTTTATACTTATTCAAAATAAATGACTTTCAACATTGTACATCTGCAACAGAATTGCTACAAATAACGTATGCAGTCTTCATTTAATTTTATAAAGAAATAATTATCTGCCCAGTTTTATTCGAACAAATAATTAACGATGTTACTTACTGTTATTAATACAAAAGCGACGAGCTGGCAGAATCGTGGGCACGCTGGACGAAATGTTTAGCGGTATTTCGCCAGTCTTACGTTCTGAGTTCAAATTCCTCCGAGGTCGACTTTGCCTTTCATCTTTTCAGGGTCCGATAAAATAAGTACCAGTTGAATACTGGAGTCGAGGTGATCGACTCATCTCCACCTCCCACAAGCTGCCCATGTGGCAAACATTTGAAATAGTTATTTATTAATATAAACTATTGCAGAAAGGCTCACTTTTATGCACTTTAAAATAATAATTGAAAAAGATTTAAAATAGGAAAAAAAAAAGAGGCCAACGAACCTTTGAATGCTTAATGTTAATTAGGTGTAGAAGTTGATCGGCTTCTGGCTAGATTAAAAGTGACGCCTTATTCCTGTTAGATTATATATTATATTGGGTAGAGAGAAAAGTACACACACACACGTGTGTGTGTACACATATGAGTAGATATGTAACATTTATATATATATACATATATTAGCGTGTGTGTGTGTGCTTAATGTTGCAATTTTGCGCCTCTAAACTTCACGTCTTCAATCTTGGAATGACAAAGAAACCATTCATAGGGATATTTAAATGGAGGCATTTGATTGGATACATTTATTTGTAAAATCAAATCAAATAGAACAGTTCTGATGCAAATCATCTTATTAAATAAATAAATAAAAACTCAATTAAATAGATAGATAGATAATAAATATAATTAAGGGATCAGCAAAATATTTGCTTCACCATATACCGAAGTTTAGAAAATAGCAGCTAAAAAAGCTGAGAATCTCACAGATAGCATCACTTGTAACTCACTAGATAGATAGATAGATAGATAGATAGATACGTAGGTAGGTAGGTAGGTAGAGAGATAATAGACATACAGACAGACAGACAGACAGACAGACAGATAGATAGATAGATAGATAGATAGATAGATAGATAGATAGATAGATATCTTCTTTCATTCTAATATTCTTTTACTTGTTTCATTGGCTTATTCGAGATCTACTTACTAATTGTACTAATTGTATCGGCTCTTTCTCCGGAGGCACTGCGTTATGGGGACATAAACGGACGAACACCAGTTGTTAGGCGTTCAGCGATAAACACCGAAACAAACAAACGAGATGTATATATACTATATACGAGGGCTGCACAAAAGAAACCAGAATATTATCTTATTCACTTAGTTTTACATGTTTGCACTTTTGCCACCTTCGAAGTATTCTGCTTTTGAAGCAATGCATCGGTTCAGGCGCGTTTTCCACTATTCAAAGCAGTGCTGGAATTCTTACGAAGTGGTATCTTTTAAAGCCTTCGTCATTTTTTTTCTTCATCTCTTCCACATCTGCAAATTCCGTAGCACCTGCGTTCGTCACCAGTGATGACCTTCGGAAAAAGATCCGGATCAACTTCCAACTGTTCTTTTAATTCACGACACGCATTCAGTCGTGGCTGCTTTTGATCTTCCGTGAGCAAGCGAGGCACAAATTTTGCTGCAACTCTTTTCATTCGCAATTCCTCGCAATTCGTTTGCAGGAGCTCTAGGACAAACCAGTCATATCAGGAAGTTCGTCAATTGTTCAGTGATGGTCTTCAAAGATCAATTCATAAATTTTCATGTTTTCATTCGTTCGGGATGTCGGCGGATGCCCTGAACGAGGTTGGCCTTCAATCGACAAGTAAACATTCCTAAAGCGTAGAAACTGCTCATAAACTTGCGTTTTGCTCATGGCAGTGCCATTGTAAGCTGTTTGAAGCATGACACTGAAGCC
>NC_068987.1:63467371-63469475 GCF_001194135.2 Octopus bimaculoides | reverse complement strand
CCACCACCACCACCACCGCCACCACCACGATGACGAGGGAGATATGGATAACCGGAGTAGTGACAGAAAACAAATGTACCAGATGATCAGTGATGATATACAGCGAAGACGGGATCATTATCTCTTTATCACGTACCTACTTAACTTGCCTAACTATCAGCCCCTTCCACTGTATCAAAAGTCTCGTGGGAAACCGGAGATGACAGCAAAGAAGCGATCTAGAAAAAGATATATAGGGGAATCACTTGGTCTTAGAGGTTGGGAACGATTTGATTTGTTACCTTTTGGAATTTGTCTCATTAATCCATCTTATTTGTTGTGCGCATTTGCTTGTTCGTTTATGAGTGTGTGTGTGTATGGATATGCATCGCTATGTATGTATATATATGTATACATATATGTATATAGACATATATGTGTATATCTGTCTGAGTATTGTGTATGGGTGTGTGTGTTTCGGTGGATGTATATGTATGTCTATATATGTTTACGTATACATATATGCGTGTGTGTGTGTGCGCGCGCGTATTCGGTTGTCAGATAAATTCGTTTGATTTTTTTTTTCCATTCATTTTAATCCTTATTTTTCATCAGCAATTTTAACAAACCTGTTAATGATATAATCTCCATTGTCAATGATTTCTTGCCAACGTTGTATTAGATTATCAATACTTTGACGATAGAAATCATTGAGTTCTGGCTTGAAGAATTCATCGAACCGTGTTTCTAGCTCCTCATCGTTGTTGAACGAAACATCTCACAGACTATTAGAGAGTGGCCAAAAAAAAAAAGAAAAGGTATTCATCCGAAAGTGTTATATCAGGATGGGTGTGATAGAACTTCTCAATCGACCAAATTTGCGACATGAAGGCAAGTGTTGTGTTGAGTGAAGGAGCATGACGTGTCGCCGGTCGAATTGTCGCGTTAAGCCGGTGCATTTGCGGAACGTAAAGCCCTGCACTGACCGTGCCGTTGTTTGCAAGCATTTCGTAATGGATTAGCCCTTACCAGTTCCACCAAACACAAACCATTGTGTTGCGTGGCTGCAGCTCTGGCTTTGCTCGACGTGCTGATTGCTTGTCGGAATTCAACCATTCTTTCCTCTTTTTGTTTTAACCTCAGATCACCAAGTTTCATATATATATATATATATATATATATATATTTATATACACGCACACGCATGTATACATAAATATGTCATTATGGGTACATTAAATTATACATCAACAAATTTGCACAAAACCTAAAGATACTCGCTTTGACAAAAAAAAGAAACAGACGCGGATTCTCCAGATCCAATCTATTGGTGGCACAGTGAAGATTTGTAAGACATTCAAAACATATTCCATGTGAGATTCTTATATGAATAGATGCACACACTTGGGTGCATGCATCGACAGTTCAACCAAAGCACCAACTCAGTTACATATTCACAAATAGCGGGAACTCTCTTAACTCAAATAATCTTGTCGTTTTGTTAGCGACCGGTTTGTAGTGACTCAAGAAGCCTCTGAAAAAGAACTCAAAGAAAAATCATACGTACATACATACATACATACATACATACAAACGTGCATATATGCATACTTACATATATACATGCGCGCATGCATGCATGCATGCATACATACATACATACATACACACACACACACACACACACACACACACACACACACACAGCGGCGGCGGCTGTAATAGTAATGGCGGCAGCGGCAGCAACGGTGGTGATGGTAGTGGTGGTGTGGTGTGGTGATGGTAGCTAAGGGGAAGGAATTAAGTGCAGAAAAAAAAAGACTGAGATAAATATATAATCAAATGTCTGGGAGGTAAATTAAGGTGCGTAGCTATTTGACATCACTGTGACAATGTATCCAGTGTGTTAATGTATGTTAGTGTGTGTAATTGTGCGTATGTGTATAAGATATATGTATATATATTGCATGGAGGAGGCAGCGTTTAGGTGAGGAGGGTTAAGCTTTGTTGTTTCGGCGATGAGAGGAGGAGGAGGAGGAAAACATTGAAAATAATGAGGGCAAACGGTAGATGGACAAGGCTTTGGGAAAAACAAGAATGGAGGCAGAGTGGCGGCGGTGGTGAT
>NC_068987.1:63462874-63465164 GCF_001194135.2 Octopus bimaculoides | reverse complement strand
ATATATATATATATATATATATATATATATATACACACACACACATATATTCATATATGTATTCGACCCGATGAGGCACCCACACACTCTCATTGAAAATAAATAATAATCTTATATTATGGTATTTATTTATTTATGTGTTTCAGCCAAGTGGCTGCGGTCATGCTGGTGCACCACCGTGAGATATATGGATATATACTCAGCAACTTAAAATAAGAGCGCGGTGCAGAAACAAATGTAGTGATTTACTTAATAAAGCTTGATATCCTCCATCCTCGTGTTATATTATTCTTACATATATAATGTATGTATATATACGCTATATATATATATATATGTATATGTATGTGTGTGCATGTGTGTGTATGTATGTATATATGTATGTATGTATGTATGTATGTATGCATCTGCACACAGAAACAGGCATATACGCATGCGCATATATACATATTCTTCAGAATTACAAAAGAGGAAGAAAAAATTTAAAAAAAAAACAAAAACGCAATAAAAAATAAAAACAAGACCCAACAAAAGATACAAATATTTATTTGCTCTCAGCTGTAAATCCAAGGTGCACAGACAGACAATAGGGGAAGAAATAATATACAGTACATAAATAAATTGTATGAAATATATGCAACGTCGCAGAAATTAGACTGTGCGACAGTTTGCTGGGGGGTGGGGTGTTTAGAACTATCGTCCTATACTTTTATTCCATTTCCCATCGAACTAGACTAAATCGCTGTCTTTAGAACAATCATTTCAATATATATTTTCTTCAGAATCGCCAACATTTTCTGTTTTATTAGTTTCGCGTATTTGCTTTTTTGTTTGTGGATTTACTTTATTGTTTGTTTGTTTTGTTTATTTATTTAGTGTTTTGGAATTGTTAAGGTTACTGTATCATGTTACTTTTTTGTAACGGTGGGTGGGTGATCGGGTGGGTGGGGAGTGGTAGTAGTAGGTTGTTAGTGTGTGTGGTTTGGACGGATGTTAGTGGCGTGGTCATGGTGGTGATGATGACAACGATGATGATGATGATGATGATGATGATGATGATGATGATGATGATAAGGATATTGATTACGATAGTGACGATGATGATGTTGATGATGAGGTAGAGGAAGAGAAGGAGGATGATGGTTGTGGTGGTGGTCCTCGTCATGCTATGATAGTGGTGGTGATGTTGAATTGGATGATGATGGTGGTGATGGTGGTGGTGGCGGCGGCAGTGAGGAAGATAAGGAAGATGATACTGTTGATAATAATGGTGATGGTGGTGTCAATGATAATGTTGATGATGGTGATGATGATGGTGATGATGATGGTGATGATGGTGATGATGATGATGATGGTGATGGTGATGGTGATGGTGATGGTGGTGGTGGTGATGGTGTTAGTAGTAGTAGTAGTAGTAGTAGTAGTAGTAGTAGTAGTAGTAGCGTAGCTGGTGGTAATGGTGGTATTGATGATTAGGACGATGTTTATGGTGGTCACGATGAGGTTAATGATGATGATCATGATGATGACGAGGAGGAGGAGGAGGATTACTGCTGGTGGGTATTTGGTTGAATAAACCGAGGTTGTCGATCTACTGGTGACAATAGTTTTGATATTAACGGTTCGGTGTTGTTAAGGGTAGTGGTTGGTGATGGTAATGGCATTAGCAGCGGCGACAGCATCAGTGGTGGTGGAGGCAGCGGCTCCATTGGTTACGATGACGACAGTGGTGATGATTGCTTAGGTGTTGAGGATTGTGATTTTTTTATTATAACACTTTATTATGTGTGTGTGTTGTGTGTGTGTATTGTGTGTGTGTGTGTGTGTGTGTGTGTGTGTGTGTGTGTGCGTGTTTTTTTTCTGTTGTTCCCCTTTAGGTATACTAGATACAATCACTGTGAAAAGTCTAGCGCTATATTATTGTTACTGATGATGATGTTGAAATTTCTTTATTGAGTCCATTGTATGGATAATGTTGAGAAAGCGCTGATAATGTTGCAGTATTCAACGTCGCAAGCCTTGGTCGGGATGATGTATGACGTTTTTTGGAGTTGATTGTCTGGTCGTAATCGTTGCAGTTATGTTTCATAATGTAACGAAATTTCTGAACAAATGGCATTACCAACCTTCCAGACATCTGGCTTCTTTTCGTTTCATTTTTTTGTTTCACATTCTTCGACCTCGTCTTCTGTTTTTTACGCACACACACACACATAAACACGCACACATACTCGTGTGTATGTGTGTGTATGTGTATATATATATATACATATATATATATATATATATA
>NC_068987.1:63457325-63462751 GCF_001194135.2 Octopus bimaculoides | reverse complement strand
TGTATATGTATATGTATATTCGTTTATTCTTTTATACCTTTCAGTCCTTAGGCTGCGGCCATGCTGGAAACATACCTATTTGTATGTCTGATTATTAGACTTATTCTAGGTATTATATTAATGTATCTATTGGAATGTAGGCGTTTTATAGGTTCGGCGCAGGAATTTAAGATTAAAAAAAAATTGGGAGGAAAAGAAAAAGAAAACAAAGCGAAAAAACAAACGAAGCAAAACTATTCTCTAATACTTTCTCTTGTATTTTACTATTTATTTATACAAGCATACATATATATATATATATATATATATATACACACATACATACAAATACGATAATGATCATAATCTTTTTTTATTAACCACTGAGGGTTCATATAAAAGATTGAGGGGACGATACAGTACAATACAAAAAAGAGTGGGATTGGAACGTGTAAATAAAGGAAAACAATAAAAGTTATAACAATTAAATCTCCAAAAAGAGGGAGACTTCAAAGGGCTGCTCGTAGAAACCCCACAAAAAACCACGATCGCCCTGACCTCTAAGGCATTACCTTCTTCTTTTCGTCCAACCTTGATCTAGAGCCGCATGCTTAGAATAAGCCCGTTAACTCGGGCCATTCGCGCTATATTCATCCACCTTTAAACAGAATTGCTGGGAAGCAGCACTTCACACTCTATCCCCATTTTCCTTTTCACGTGGAACTTGAAAAAGTTGATGAGGGTTTGGCCAAAAAAGGAAGTGTCTTTCTTCAACCTTTTCAACCTGGTCCACTACGCAACGTCTTTCGCTTAGGCCACAAGACAAAGTAACACTGCCAAAGGAAGGCGGCTGAGCGATCTTCACAATGGACTCCGCCGATAGCCGGATTCGTCCTACACGCCACAGCAGGTGTTTGATATAAACCCATAAGTCGGGCAATGCTAGAGCACTTGACTAGATCATGCAGAACAGTTTCATATTTCTTTATTGCACACAAGGGACTAAACATAGAGGGGGCAAACAAGGACAGACAAAGAGATTAAGTCGATTGCATCGATCCCAGTGCGTAACTGGTACTTAATTTATCGACCCTGAAAGGATGAAAGGCAAAGTCGACTTCGGCAGAATGTGAACTCAGAACGTAACGGCAGACGAAATACCGCTAAGCATTTCGCCCGGCGTGCTAACGTTTCTGCCAGCTCGACGCCTTCACTTTTCGTCACTCAGCGCGCATCTCGAGCAGGTTCAGCTGACGGCACTTCCATGCCTGTAGTGTTTATCCTGGACTGGCAATATTCCCTGGTAATACTGCTAGGCCAGGGATTTTGGGGTGTTATTCATAGGTTCCGTGTCGAAAGTCCTCCGGAACAGACCAGCCAGCTCATTCTCGTCGATGCTCAGAGTTTCCTCGAGAACGTCATTGCACTTGTCTACCACTAACCCTCTATAGAAAGCCTAAGTGGAACTTCCACCGACCGCATTGTTCAACTGGCAAAGAGTTGTGAGCGCCTGACGACACTCAAGGTGCCAGTCTACGCTTGATCCAGGACTGCAGCTCAGTTAAAGAGACAAGCAATCGTGTCTGACAAAAGGCGACTACACGTGCTCACCATCTAGAAAATACTGGAGAACCCGCAGCCTCAGTGCATGTCAAAATCCACGGCATGCGCTGCTCTCCGTTCAATGAGTGCTGACAGCAAATGGAGAGCCTGAATAGTGGAACGCATCCCGTCCAAAGGAAGCAGAAGAGCACGCGCCCCAGTCTGGTCAGATGTAAACTGAGGCAAGGCACGACGGTCAGATGATAATATATGACGGAAGCATTGTATGCGTTCGCCACCTCTGCCCGGCCTTTCAGGGATAGCTTTCTCTCGGTCCATTTCTGGGTGAGATTGGCCACCCTGCCCGTCACCTTGTCCAAGTTCTCTATTGGAGATCTGGATCGAACCTGACCTCAAGAAAATTAACCGGTCCATCCAGCGTCCCACGACGTTATTGGACAGCATGGACCTACCTCTCCAGGCGTCGAGCTGCAGGCCTACAAACTTTTCCTGGTTAATTTTTGCTGCTGTCACCGCCTCATATTCTTTTAGAGCAGTGCCGATCAGGTGTATGTGCTTGCTGTCGAACACTATCACGGTGACATCGTCTGCGTATACCGACACAGTTCTCCCATGTCCTTGTTCGCACAGGATGCCTCTCAACGCCTCCAATTTCCGCAATATTGGCTCTAAAGCCAGTACATACAGAAGAGATGCGAATGGGCATCCTTGACGGACTGAGTGCATGATGTAGAATGGTTCCGATAAGTAGCCATTTACCCGAGCTACCGAGCAAATGTTGCTATACATAGCAGCTATCCAGCCACGGAAAACGGGACCGACACCGGCCGCCTTGAGGACGGCTACCAATAATCGGTAGTCGACCCTTTCGAAGGCTTTAGATTGATCCAAATTGATCAGAGCTCCCACCCATGCCAGCTTCCTTGCCCACATTACTATACGATACTATTATATATCGCATGAAGTGGAGGACGTCGTGGATAGATCTGCATGGGATTGCGCAGGTTTGCACACCAACAATGAGTTCCTCTACGACAAGGGCCAACCTTGGCCAAAAGTTTGAAATCAGCGTTTAGCAGTGTTATGGACCGAAAATTTACAACCTTATCCCCTTTGTTTGGGTCCTTTCTTAGCAGTGCTACTGCTCCTCGGTTCACAGAATTAGGAACTCTCCCGTTCTTCTGTCAGTTGCAGTAGATATCTGCTAAGAGCCACCATACAAATCTGGCATATAATAGTAAAGCTTGTAGGGTAGACCATCCAAACCAGGCGATTTGCCCGCCGTGTAACTCATCATTACATTCCTGATTTCCGCAGTTGTTATCGGTTTTTCGCAACACACCGCGCCGCTCTCCGATAGTCGTGCCCTGCCGTCGAGGTAGGCACTGAAGTCCATACTGCGTTCAGGAATAGCATTCGTCCAAACAAATTGGGGGAAGTACCGTTGAAATGCGGCACACATCAGCTCGGGCTTGAGCCAATGACCGATCGTGGTTTTGTGGCAACGTTGCGCCTCAATCACTCGGGTCCATCCAGCGGCTGTCGTTCCCTCTTGTCTTAAAGCACGCGCCTTAGCTCTGACAATGGAGCCTTCATATTCAGTATTGAAGAACTGGTCCAAGGCCAACCTCACCGTCAGCACGTCGGTTGTAGTGCCTCTTCTAAGTTTCTAACTAAATTCCCTTGTATTTTATTCTTTTCTGTCACTAATACCTTACACAACCTAACTGATTTTATTTTAATTGCCCTTTTTAGAGCATACCACCATTTGTTGTTGATGACTGTCCCCGTAACTTATTCATTAATCTGGTCTCTGTAAGTTTAGCACGCAGGGAGTGACGTGTTCAGCTTCCAGTAACCGGGTCCTGCCTTCTAAGGTCGACCGTACAAATCACAAATTTGTGGTCTATAGCCGAAGAGTTTGAAAAGTGGACACCTTATGCTATCCTTATCCACTGGCCTATAAAATACTCTGTCTAGATATGACCTGGATGACCCGATGCGATTCGTACAAGTCCACATTAGCACATCGTAGAAATCCAGTCGATACCTGTCAGATAGATGGAAATGTCTGAGGAGGTTTGCCAGGATTTTACCACCCTTTCTTTATCAGCTAGTCCCATACAGTCCACACATGGCTCTGAGACAGCGCTCCAATCGCCTACTAATAGTAAAGGTCGCGACGTTCCTAGGAAAACTTCCAGACGTCTGAAGAAATTCAGTTGTCCTGCTCCTGTCCGAGTATAAACAGTCACCAGTCTGAGAACACCCCCTCCCTGTCACTGCTGTTCCCATCTAGGACCACCAGCTGTCCTACTGTAAATGAGTAAGCCTGCGACCGACTGACCTACTGTCCAGAGTAATTGTTGGTCTGCCTGCATAGCCAGCAGAGTGGCATTATCCGAATGCTACAACAATGCAAAGCACATTGTAACCAGCAATGCCAAACGACATCCGACTGTCTGGTCCATATCGTGAAACGTGCGTGTGTGTACATATATACATACATGCACTCACATGCACGCACAGACGCAAACACACACTCACACACACATACATGGACATATATACATACAAACATAGGTACGTATTTGCTACAAAATTATGCATTGTCTTAGGCGATCCCACTGATGAAGTACAGATGACAAATTAATTTATTTGTTCATTAATACAGAAATTCGTGTTTGGGATTAACTGTAAATAATTGTTGTTTTCATTCTCTTTGGAATTACTTTTTTCGTGGTTTGGGTTTGGTTGCCCTCTCTAGAATGTAAAACGTCCTGTAAAGGGTCAACTCTCTGTGTATAAATACTATACACTTTTATATATGAATATATATATATATTTTAATTATATACATAATTATAACAAGGAATCGGCTTTACGCCTCACCACACACTGCAAGAAATAGACGCTAAAGCCAGCATTACCACCTTAAAATCTCCGAGAATAACACACTATATTGTAGGCGAGCAAAATAAAACTAATGAATCAACAAGGTTTCGTTAACTGCGTATAAGTTTGTGTTTCAACCTAAAAGTAAAAAAATATTTTACCTACTGCTCTCATCAGCGACAGTATTCCATAGCATAAATTTACGAGTATCTCAAAATATGCATGCGATCAGCGACATCGCATGTCCAATATCCATCCACATTCGTAAAAATATACTTCCAAGTAGAATTCACATCTTTCTTTTATACCCACGTGTAGTGTGTTAAGAACTAAACCGCAGCAAATACAGTTTCGATCATGGAGTAAATTTATTCAAATATTAATTATAATAAAAAGGTAAAATCAATAATAATTTTACCCGGTGGTCAGTGCGGAAATAAAAAAAACTCATTGGTAAATTTTACAAAATATTTTATAATTATATATATAATTATAACAAGGGATCGGCTTTACGCCTCACCACGCACTGCAAGTAATAGACGCTAAAGCCCCTATTATTACCTTAAAATCTCCGAGAATAACACACTACATTGTAGGCAAGCAATTTATTTTTACGAGTGTGGATGGATATTGGACGTGCGATGTCGCCGATCGCATACATATTTTGAGATACTCGTAAATTTATGCTATGGAATACTGTCGCTGAAGAGAGCAGTAGGTAAAATATTTTTTTACTTTAAGCTTGAAACACGATCTTGTACGCAGTTAACGGAACCTTATTGATTCATTAGCTTTCTTTTGCTCGCCTACAATATAGTGTGTTATTCTCGGAGATTTTAAGGTGGTAATAGGGGTTTTAGCGTCTATTTCTTGCAGTGCGTGATGAGGCGTAAAGCCGATCCCTTGTTATTTTTATTTCCGCACTGACCACAAATTATTATTGATTTTACCCTTTTATTATAATTAATATATATATATATATATATATA
>NC_068987.1:63455018-63455832 GCF_001194135.2 Octopus bimaculoides | reverse complement strand
AATTAATTAATCTAGTGGAAATCCACAGGAGAGCAATAAAAATAGAAAATTAAGGAGTTATCTCCCCGATAATAACAAAGACGAAAGCTAACGAGATCCTAAAGACCTAATAATAGTTATGTATGTGTTTTTTCGTGTTTTGTTCGAAAGGTAACCACTCCTGAAGAAGTGCCAAACGTCTAAATCCAATGGACCAGTCACTGGATAAGTTTAGCACAGAAATGTTAACATAGAGTGGTGAATAAATCGATATATCGAATTTGAAGTCTCTGTCTCTTTTGAATATGAAACTTTAAAAGTTAAAAACCTTATAATATATATATATATATACTGCATTAATTCTCTGAGCGAGAAGTAAACAGTAACAGTACGGAATCGTAAAATATATTTGCCAGCTAAATGTAGCGGTCCAATAGAGGACGATGTTACTGTTATTTTTAGTCCCAAGAAGACATCTCCTGCAGCTGGCTAAAGAAGCATTGTCTGTGTCCGATTACTATTTGCGAGGGGAGGTCATCGCTCCATCTCTAGCCTTACGTGATACACACAGACCTGGCTTTTCATCACTAGCTGGTAATTATCACACACTGAAGACGGATAACTACCCAGAAACCCGGGTTTGTGTGTATCACGTAAGGCTAGAGATGGCAGCGATGACCTCCCCTCGCTAATACTAATTGGACACAGACTGTGTGTCGTTAGTCGGCTGGAGATGTCTTCCTGGGGCTAAAAACAACAGTAACTTCGTCCTCTATGTAACTGCCACATTTAGTTGGCAAATATATTTTATAATATATATATATATATATATATA
>NC_068987.1:63450963-63451386 GCF_001194135.2 Octopus bimaculoides | reverse complement strand
ATATATATATATATATATATATATATATATATATATATATATATATATAGAGAGAGAGAGAGAGAGAGAGAGAGAGAGAGAGAGAGAGATAGATATATATACATGTATATATATATGCATATACATGCATATATACATATACATGTATATATATACATGTATATACATACATATATATACATGTATATATACATATATATATACATATATATGCGTGTATATGAATACATATATATACACAATATATGTATGTATATATACATATATATATATGTATTTATATATGCCTATATGCAGATAATGTCTATATATATATATGTATATATATATATATATGCATATATATATATATACATCTATATATATATATTTGTATATATACATATATATATATATATGGGAGAATATACAAAAAATAACAAC
>NC_068987.1:63450048-63450953 GCF_001194135.2 Octopus bimaculoides | reverse complement strand
GTATATATGTATATATGTATATATACATATATATGTATATATGTATATATCACTGATTGCCCCAAGGTTATGTAAGTATATAACTACATAAATGGAAATATAGAATTTTAAAAGGTTGTGTGTATAGTATTGTATATACTTGTTAGGAAATGTTTATATTACGTACGAGAAAACTTGCTGTAATTGTGATGAAAATTGTGTTAAAGAGCGAAACACACACACACACACACACACACACACACACACACACACACACACACACACACACACACACACACACACACACACGTATACACTCATATAAACACACATACTCACGTACACGCGCATGCGCGTATTCTGATTGTGAAAATTGCACATACAGGACATACACAAAATACAAAAAGACAAAAACAAATTCGAGATTTTAAAAAAAATACATACCTTAAGCTATTGAAATGATGAAATATGAAATGATGATATATCAAATCATATTAATGGTGATGATGATCATGATGATGATCATGATGATAAGAATATGAAAAACAACAACAATGACAACAACAGCAATAATAATGATGATGATGATGATTTCTTTTATAATAATAATAATAATAATAATAATAATAATAATAATAATAATGATGATGATGATGATTTCTTTTATAATAATAATAATAATAATAATAATAATAATAATAATAATAATAATAATAATAATAATGATGATGATGATAATAATAGTAATAACAACCATTTGTCATTACTGCCACAAGAATAACGGATGAAAGAGCACTTGAGAAACAGTTTACAGAAATGGTTGGGGATTAACACTGAAATCGAATGAAACGAAATAAAAATGATATCATATATGCATATACATACATACATATATATATATATACATATATATATATATATATATA
>NC_068987.1:63449192-63450038 GCF_001194135.2 Octopus bimaculoides | reverse complement strand
TATATATATATATATATATATATATATAATATAGTACAGAATATATGTTAACAAGAAGGACAACAGACAATATATAAACGGAATAATGACTATCTTGGATGTATACGGGGAAAAAGGCGATAGTTAATAGAACGCTTTGGATTATGACGCTATGAGAGAAAAAAACTTTTGTGGAAGTACAAACTATCGAGAAATGAAGTCCCGAAAAACCGGAAGTTTCGAAAACTCAGCTGGCAGGCAGCCAGGCAGGCAGCCAGGCAGGCAGCCAGGCAGGCAGCCAATCTAAAGAGTGAAAACGTATGAACAAAAAAAAAAATAGTATGAGTTCAGTAACAATGACACATGAAAAATATAACCAGGACAACAATGTAAACAAGTTCAATAAAAATACAATCTGCAAAAAACAAAAAAAAAATTGTAATAATGATGATAATGATAATAATAATAATAATAATAATAATAATAATAATCATAATAATAATAATAATAATTACTTCAGCAACAATGAGCACACTGGTATGAAACTTGTAGTCACTGTGAGGCATTGAACCATTGAACATTCCAGTGCCCACAATAATATAGATAGATAAATAGATAGATAGATAGATAGATAGATAGATAGATAGATAGATAGATAGATTGATAGATAGATAGATAGATAGATAGATAGATACATAGATAGATAGATAGATAGATAGATAGATAGATAGATAGATAGATAGATAGATAGATAGTTGTGTGAATGTGCATATACACGCACACATATATATATCTGTATCTCTCATTCTGTGTGTGTGTGTGTGTGTGTGTGTGCCTCTCTCTCCTCTCTCTCTCTCTGTATATATG
>NC_068987.1:63447964-63449182 GCF_001194135.2 Octopus bimaculoides | reverse complement strand
TGTGCCTCTCTCTCCTCTCTCTCTCTCTGTATATATGTATATATATATATATATGTGTGTGTGTGTGTGTGTTTGTATATATATATACATATATATATGTAAATATATATATATATATAACTAGCTTGCTTACCAACCACATGGTTCCGGGTTCAGTCCCACTGAGGCACCTCGGGCCGACCAAAGCCTTGTGAGTGGATTTGATAGACAGAAACTGAAAGAAGCCCGTCGTATATATGTATATATATATATATATATGTATATGTATATATGTGTGTGTGTTTGTGTGCTGTGTTTGTCCCCCCCCCCCAACACACCAGCATCGGTTGATGCTGGTGTGTTTACGTTCGTGTAACTTAGCGGTTCGGCAAAAGAGTCCGATACTAGGCTTACAAAAGAATAAATCCTGGGGTCGATTTGCTCGACTAAAGGCGGTACGTTAGCATGGCCACAGTCAAATGACTATACCCCTTCCCCAAATTTCAGGTCTTGTGCCTACTATAGCAGTAAAGATTACTAATTACATTTAACATCTATTAGATTTAAAAGTACAACATAAGTAACCTCCCTTCTTAAGATGCAATATAAGTTTCTTTAGATTTAATATATTACACTTTGGAAGGCGACGAGCTGGCAGAAACATTAGCGCGCCGGTCGGAATGCTTAGCAGTATTTCGTCTGCCGTTACGTTCTCAGTTCAAATTCCGCCAAGGTCAACTTTTCCTTTTCTTTGTTTTAGGGTCGGTAAATTAAGTACCAGTTGCGTACTGGATTCGATGTAATCGACTGGCCCCCTCCCCAAAAATTTCAGGCCTTGTGCCTAGAGTAGAAAAAATATATTACACTCGATGTTATCTTTCGTGCTCCGAGGGTTCATGTGTTATAATTGGTTCATTGGTGCAGTAGTACATTTTAATTGATGCTACTTACTGTGAAAAGGATATACCTTTGAATTTGTAAAGTAAAGGTGTTAAATTTCTTCGGTTTAGTTCAGATTTCAGATTAGTTCTCCATTCTAAATTCAGTTTATTATTGTCTGAGTTGTTTAAAGAAACAGTAGAGGAAAAAAGAGAAACGTTATTACACACACACACACACACACACATAACGCACATGCACACACAAACACATACACACACAAACACATACACATACACATATATATATCTTAAACAATAAAGCTCAAGGTCTGTGTCTGTATATATACATATATATATA
>NC_068987.1:63444372-63446856 GCF_001194135.2 Octopus bimaculoides | reverse complement strand
ATATATATACGTATATGTGCGTATATGTGCGTGTGCATGTGTGTAACTAACATTAAAATTTATAAATACTTAAATTGATAATTTTGATACAATTGTCTCTTAATTTCTTAATTTATATGCATAAAAATATGAGACTTAGTTAAACATATAAAGAAAAATATAACGTACCTACATAACTTCTAAAAACAGTACGACTTTCAGTACTATTCTAACTCAACAATTAATGTAGTATTCATGATATTGAAGGAAACAATGTGATACGTTTTGAAACAATGTTGTTATCTAATCAAATACATATATAGAAAATATATAGCAGTACATTGATAAGTCTCTGGATGCAAGGATTTAATCAAGTTTAAATTGCTAAAAGCATAAGTCCGTTTAGTTTTGAATAAACTGGAAACGAGAACTGAAAATGTTTTAAACTTGTTGATGCATTAAAAATGGTCTCAGAACACATTATACTAAAATAAACTAAAATTGATATATATTTCTTATAACTTAATATATTGGTAACACATTTTTGAATGAATAATAAAACTGTGAGAACAAATTAAGTGAAACTATACTAGGAATTTATCATGTGCCGTGTATTGTATTTCGTCTAAATTAGGGCAATGTTCAAGTACTCATCTATAGCTATTGAAAGGGCTAATACTGTGAAATTGATAAATATGTAAAACACGATAAATAACCTTTCTACCATTAATATACTCTAATCCTAAAGATTAAAAATATTAAAGTTTAGTTGATATGTATATATTTTCAGGGAAGGAGTATATGTTATTTGGAAATTTAACATGGTTTGAAATATTTCAGTATTGTAAGAATTATGTGCGCATGGTTAAGTCGATGAAGGCTGGAAAACAAAATTTCGAAGACTGTGGATGGGGAAAAGAAGGCCACACTTTTAAGGTTCTGTAAGGCATAAAAATTTACATGTATATAAAAATTTTCATAATATGTTAGGTTCGGGTTAGGAAAAAAAAACCGTTAGCTTGATGAGTAATTCTGGTAAAGAAAGACATGGGAGACAACTGCGATATTTAAGTTAATTTAAAGTGGAATGCGGGCGTACGGTGGGGATGGGGGATGATTTTGGTGTTTCCTTTTTCTATATTATTGGTGTGTGCGTATTAATTACAAGCGCGCGCGCTAACACATACACGCACATACAGAGACATACACATCCAAGCATAAATGCATATTGGTAATTCTTTTTCTGTATTTATAGCGTGGTTGTGTGTTAGGTACACGCATAAATATACAAACACACACATGCATACACTCTCACAACGCACATAAACATGCTAACGGATATACATTCTCACCAGACACACACAAACATGCTAACACAAATACACTCATATACATAGACATACACGCAGATAGATACATCTTTGTGCCTTCCTCACAGTTTACTGAACAGCACGGCGTGTTCATTAAGTCATTAAGAAACCAAACTTTGAAAGACTGAAATTCATTTACATCATGAGAACACTTGTCTTTTTAAACCACTTTTCTGAAACCGTTGACCCGGAAGAGTTGGTTTTGATGTTCAGATCATATGTAAAGAGAGGCCTCCCGCTGTCCTGCAGTAATAGAAAAGAGCTTTTCATATGATTACATTACAATGAATTTCATTACATCTCATTACATTACTTTACTGACTTTAGCTCACTTGATTTATCGGTCTTGCACGTGGATGACCTCGCTCCTTCATCCCTAATCCCTTCGGGCCTTCATTCACATTAGTAAAATATCTGAAGATGCTTTCCACATAAAATAATCTACGCATAAACATTCTTGTTTATATTGATCTTATAGTGAGGTTATTTCCTGTGGATTAATTAGAAATTAGATCAAAAACAAAAGTTTGGCTTACTTGTATGAATGTATGACACCGAGACAACGACAAGGCGATTGGCTTTTGCTCAACCAACTAGCAGAAGATGTGACAAAGAGACTGGTGATGGGCGGGGTAGAAGAAATAGAAAGAAAATTAAGAAAACAGTGAAAGATGAGAGAATATCGTCATCGTCATCGTCATCATCATCATCATCATCATCATCATCATCAACATCATCATCAATATCATCATTATCAACAACTATGGTATGAGTGTTCATGACAATGTGTCAGTAGAGAAAGGAGGGCGAAAAGGGAAAGAAAATATAAAACGAGGAGATAGCATCATCATCATCATCATCACCATTGTCATCGTCATCGTCATCATCATCGACAACACCAATAAGCGTGTATATATATATATATATATATATATATATATATATATATGCGAGTAAAAATAAATACAAAAAAGAGGGTTTTTTTGTATGATTGTGTATAGAGGAATATATTATTTTGTTTAAAAGAGTTCCAACACTGTCTGTTTTTTATGTTTTATTTATATTCCTGCAGAACCAATGTGGGGTATAGAATATGGAATATACAATATATAATATAATATACAATATATAATAT
>NC_068987.1:63441418-63443868 GCF_001194135.2 Octopus bimaculoides | reverse complement strand
ATATATGTCATTCTAATACATCCTTTTGTGGTTTACACCACCTGTCCTCTTCTGTTGTTGTTTTTTTCGTACATTCTCCCATATATATATATATACAGTTCTTTTTATTTTGGGAATAGTGAATCTCAAAGTGCCTAAAGCTATAAATGATAGCATGTAAATATTGGGTTGAAAAAGGCTACGAGCAGCCTTCGACTTTGTTTAACTTTAGTCATGTATAGCGAATTAGTGGCAGGGAAGTGTGACGACGTTCTTGAAGAGACTCTGGTCGTGGAAGAAAATAGACTGATTAGTCTGTTCCGGAGGACTTTCTGGTGAGGGACTACCATGGATAATTTCCAAATGTCTATGGCCTGGCATTGCTACAAAGGGGCGCAACCGGTTCGAAAGAAACTCTACAGGAAGTAGAGATAAACTCTGTTGTCAGACGGGCACATAATCCAACATATATTCAATGTTTCTAAACAAGTTGGCACTCCATCGGTTACGACGACGAGGGTTCCAGTTGATCCGATCAACGGAACAGCCTGCTAGTGAAATTAACGAGCAAGTGGCTGAGAACTCCACAGATACGTGTACCCTTAACGTAGTTCTCGGGGGAGATTCAGCGTGACACAGAGTGTGACAAGGCTGGCCCTTTGAAATACAGGTACAACAGAAACAGGAAGAAAGAGTGAGAGAAAGTTGTGGTGAAAGAGTACAGCAGGGTTCGCCACCCCCCACCCCCCCTGCCGGAGCCTCGTGGAGCATCAGGTGTTTTCGCTCAATAAACCCTCACAACGCCCGGTCTGGGAATCGAAACTGCGATCCTACGACCGCGAGTCCGCTGCCCTAACCACTGGGCCATTGCGCCTCCACTTCTAAACAAGTAAACACGTCTAAAGCGATAAAAGTTATCTTCTCGAGTTATAAGAGCCGGTTTCTCGAGTTATAAGAGCCGGTCCGTCGCAGGATTACTCATTTTTTTTTTGCCAGCAACGTGAAATGTAGTGTTTTGCTCAGGAATACAATGCGTTGGCCGGTCCGACGCAAACTTACGATCATGAGTCCAAAACTCTAACCACTAAGCCACGCTCCTCCATGTCTAATGGGAGAGATTATTTGCAATATTAAATGAAGTGTACAGACTTCAACCGAAAAATCGGTATTTATCAAAGTTTTTATGATCTTGCATGCTGTGATCTGATTTCAGCCAGAAAATGAAATGCTGGGAAACATAGAGTCCGAGGCTTTACTTGTCAACATGAGTTCAGGCAAACATAAAATACACTCAGTAGAATTTTGAAGCAAAGGAGGAGAAAGCAAAGAAGTCTCTAAAAATCGTTCCAGAACATATAAAGTACGTACGACTCTGAAATTAAAACAAGAACGGCCTTTACATATACTATACGTGTTGTTAAATGCCTCCAATTTCATGACAGTGTAGACTCTGCTGTTATTTATAGATTCCGTAAAATCTGGTTCACAGAGAATGCAATTTCGTGCTGAGGAACATGTTATTACCATTGACCGAATCTTCTACAGCAACAGCTTTTTATTAAAGCCAATAGGTATCTTCATTTGTCAACATACTTAAAGGGTAACACAATTACCATGAGATGATTGCGTAATAATCCACCATTCTATTCTTATCACCACCGTACTAAATCAATAAAAACCACGTTATATTTCCCTCCACATGTATTTTACATATATTTTACGTCTATATTTTATTTTGCAACTTATATTATGAACAACTTGTTGACTTCTGTCCAATACAAATTGTATGCATACGAAAAGCTGATACACAAGAGGTGATAGCAAAAAGTTCTGGGACTAGTTCTGTTGCACGCCAACAAATAACAGCACACGGCTGCGTGCGCAATGAGGGTTAGCAATGACCTTCATGAGGCAGTGTGCCGAGTGGCATCGCTGTGTTTACTTCGCAAGTTGTGAGATTTGTGCTTTTGTGATCACGTGTATGCTGTAGTCTGCGATTTTGTCAAGGACAGGAACAGAGATGACGTTAAAACTTAGGTAAATAAGTTATTTTTGTATTGAACATAACAAGTGCTGGAACTTTTTTTATATCACCTCGTACTCACACCAAAGCGCCTCTACACTCACTGTCACTGCAGACCATATTCATATACGCATACAAACCACTTCGTCTTGATTGACACCGTACACACTCCATCTCGAACTATCAATCCACAACATTATAAAATTATTGTGACCATTTAACGGCCACCCAACATAGCTATGATCATGATCGCAATATATAATCAATAACCAGTTGGGGGAGCAACTGAATCCATCCGCAATAAAAAAAAAACCGCTGCACTGGTACGAATGATAACACATTTATATGATCTTGCACGTATACTCCTCATTAATATGTACTTCTAAATATAGACGTTTTAACAGACTAATGTAACACAAGTACTACACAGGTGTGTGTGTGCGTATAT
>NC_068987.1:63438118-63439344 GCF_001194135.2 Octopus bimaculoides | reverse complement strand
GTTGCTGTTGTTGGCACTCCGTCGCTTACGACGTCGAGGGTTCCAGCTGATCCGATCAACGGAACAACCTGCTCGTGAAATTAACCTGCAAGTGGTTGAGCACTCCACATACACGTGTACCCTTAACGTAGTTCTCAGGGATATCCAGCGTGACACAGTGTGACAAGGCTGACCCTTTGAATTACAGGCACAAGAGAAACAGGAAGTAAGAGTGAGAGAAAGTTTTGGTGAAAGAGTACAGCAGGGCTCGCTCAATACGCCCAGTCTGGGAATCGAAACCGCGATCTTATGACCGCGAGTCCGCTGCCCTAACCACTGGGCCTTTGCGCCTCCACATATATATATATATATATACATATGCATATATGGGTACAGGACATCACCAACTGCGTAAACAACATGAAGTACGAAAACAAACGAGTTAAATACGCAAACAACGTGAGAAACAAATGGAAAACAAGAACAAAGAACGACCCATCATCAATTGTCGGCTGTCTATCTACTCCTCACTTCGAGCATTCAACGACAATATGAGTCTTCGAAGACAGCTGCTCACATTAATTTCAAAATAAAATTTGGAATTTATGGATGGTCAACGCACTAAATCTCGTTTTACATTTCATTTGCACTCAGCCTAATAATAGTGGCTAAACTGCCGGCATTATTCAAGCTACACTTAAATAATTACGATTTATATTTGCAGGAAACCACTGGTATGGTACTAGCAGTACTCAACTATTTAAAGAAATTATTCAACCACCATCGTGGTATTGATCACTCACTTTCCAGTTCTTTACTCTCTTTCTATCGATCTATCTCTCTGTTTGCCTCTCTCTTTTTCTCACACGCACAAAACAACACAAACACGCATATATCACTAGATATATTCTTCAGGCTGCGGATATTTTGATTAAATGAAATGTTACATTGTCGCAAGGAGTTACATATATATATATTATTGGTATGATGTTAAACTGTCGTATGTCCAAATTCGGTCAAATGCGTTTTTTTCTTTCTTTTTTTTCCAGTATTTATTGATGCTTGCAATAGCCGATTATTTTGGTCAAACTATCGTATCTCCAGCTGCTTAGATGCCAAGATATCAAAAATTGTCAAAGTCTAGTACAACGGATTTGGTATGGAATGGTGAAATTATTTTATCGTTTCTGAAAAAGTAACGTTTTTGATTAACAGCACTTTTGCATAATAGCAACGACATATATATA
>NC_068987.1:63434638-63437182 GCF_001194135.2 Octopus bimaculoides | reverse complement strand
ATATCATGGAAGATACTCAACACGTATATATATGTGTGGGTGTATATACACACGTATATGTACCGACACACATATGTATACACATACATGTATATATCCATTCCTACGCACACACACATACACACACACACACACATACACACTTGAAAATCTCAATCAATCTGTTGTCAGTGAAATCTACGCCCAAATAAAACCACCCTGTTAGCTATCAACAAGTGTAAGATGTTGGACTTCCTCCTAGTAAAACTGGATTAATGATCATGTATTATATTTTAGTTTCAATTACCAAAAACAAAACAAAAAAAACATAACTAATATAAATAATAATAATAATAATAATAATAATAATAATAATAATAATAATAATAATAATAATAATAATAATAGTAGTAATAATAATAATAATAATAATAATAATAATAATAATAATAATAGTAATAATAATAATAATAATAATAATAATAATAATAATAATAATAATAATAACAATATTAATTTTTCTAGTAATTTGTTGATAACCACGACGATGACGATGGTGATGATGATCATCATCATGATGATCATGATGGTCATGATGATATCTTTTATTTGCCACCAGTGTGATGGATGAGGGAGGACAATACAACGACAGATATAGAATGTGGGGATTTACATGCAATGCAATTATACATATATAATAGTGTGTATACATGGTATACAATAAAATATAGAACGAAAATATACATAATACTCATTTGTAACAAAAAAACGATGAAGGTGATCTGATCCTCCTGATACTGGAGGACCTGTAGGGACAATTGCAGGATCTAGTTTTTTTTTTTCATTCGCAAAATATGCATTTTTAAAAGGAAGTAAAAATCTGAAAATCGGCTATAAAAATGTAGCCTTTCAGTTTCATTGCTTTGACTGTATGATGTGGAGAAGAAAAAGTTAAGAAAAAAAGTTACAAAAGTTTAAAAATCGAAGAACTTGGGTGTTTTTAGCCAATAGCAAGACAGAAATTTTTTGCGTTTAACGTTGTACCCTGTGAAATTTATAGTTTAGCGTCTGACCTGTTCATTGCAGGTTTCTAAATAAACAGAAATACCTAATAAAATCAACATGTATCATCTTACTGTTTCTTTTGTCTCTTCATCGATTGTATGTTTTTATCATTTTTTTAAAATTTGTAATATTAATATATTTGTCTGCATGTGTTTACTTTATCTGTACTTCAGTATTATGCATACCTGCCTTGTATTTATGTACATCATTAATATATAAGAGCATGTGTGTGTATGAAAAGGTTGGGTCTATCTCCAAAACTCCAAAATTGAATAACGTCTTTATTCTTGGATTTGTAAACTACTATAAGAATAACATTGGTCAACAAAGAATTTGTCCCAAGGAAAAGAATACCTGTATCTTACATGTTTTTGCATGCAGAATTCAAAAATGATGTTATATTATCTGTATTAACCACAGTTTCTCTGTTCTACGATATCCCTCTCAGTTCCTGTTGCGTGGGCTAAACTTCAGTTAAGCTGTTGAAATGTGAAGCTAACGGTTTAAGAAATACTCCTAATTAGAATTTTTATGAAGAGAATTAACCTAGTGAAACCATAAATCCAGCTGTCTGAGTCAATGAGCCCCCAAAATATATGAAATGAAAAATATGTAAAAATGATAACGCACAGAGCACAGAGAAATACTATGAGAAAAAGCACAGAGAAATACTAACACACAAAAGCACAGAAAAATATGTAATGTACTAACACACAGAAAAATTAAAACAAAACACATGGGTGAAATCAACATAGACAAAGCGGCACAGACAACAGTGAAACACAACACAGCGTGCGGTTGTCATAACAAGCTGCTAATGCCACGCTGTCTGTTGATTGGCTAAAATTACCCAAATTTCCCAACTTTAATTCGAAATAACACCACATTCTTTAATTTACGAGATAAAGTAATTGGTTGATCGTAATCAAACTTCAGAGTTGCATCGATACACTAAAATTGAATGCAATCTGTGCAAAATTAAGCGGGGCTCATTTTGCGAACGAGAGAGACTAGATTCCCATTGCAGAGTTCCACCAGCCAAGATCTCACTAAATATCAAGGGCAAGAGCCCTCTCCAGTTCCTATTCTCCGACTCACAGGTCTATACTTTTCAAGTGAAACTTGAAAAAGTCGATGAGGGCTCTACTAAAGAGGAATGTTTCAGTCCTCATGCCTTTCAAGCTCGTTCACCCGACAGCCTTTTTCGCTACTGCCTTCAAGCAAAGGAAAACTGCCTTAGTAGCGTGGTTAACTTTCTCTGTCATGGTCAATGCGACGATCACACGCTACACACCTTCCTTCCAAGCACTGCTGTAAACAGCAGAAGTGAATGAGAACGTTAAAACTTTGTCTGCATGCACAGCAGAGTTCAAGGTCGACCTGCGTCAGGCAACTTCCTTTTACGTGCCTTAGCTTCGTTATTATGGCAACAGTCCGGATACTTATTGATCAGCAGATCACTTACGTTAAGTATATGTGGTTGATAATGTTTTTTATATA
>NC_068987.1:63429458-63434460 GCF_001194135.2 Octopus bimaculoides | reverse complement strand
TACACAAAGGTTGGACAAAATAATGGAAACACCTTAAAATTTCAAACAAATTTATTTTAATATAGGGGTAGGACTGCCTTTGGCAGCAATTGCAGCTTGAATTCTACGAGGTATGAACTCGTACAAAATTTGAATTGTTTCCAAGGGAATTTTTTTCCATTCTTCAGTCTCCAGTTCTTGTAGTGATGATGGTGGAGGATATCGACTCCTTACTTGGTTTTCTAAAATGCACCGTAAATGTTCAATAATATTGATATCTGGGGATTGTGGTGACCAGATAAGATGTTCAACTTCACTAGAAGGTTCCTCGTGCCCTTCACTAACAACTTTAGTTGTGTGAATTGGTGCATTATCATCCTGAAAGATTGTGTTTCCCTCCGGAAACTGTTCCGCAACCACAGGATGAATTTGATCAGATAAATGCTTAAATAGTCTTGACTATTAATTCTGCCGTGAAAGGAAACCATTAAGTCGGCGGATTTCCAAGATATAACCACCCAGATCATCACAGATCCTTCTTCATGTTTAACAGTTGGAAGAAGGTAGTCTGGGTCATATGCTTCTATTGGCTGTCTGCAAACGTATACTCGGCCGGTGGTCGGAAATAAGGTAAAGGATGACTCGTCTGAGAAAATAACATTCTTCCACTGCTCTAAGGACCAATTCTGTAGGTTTTTACTCCACTCTAAACGCTTTGCAATGTTTGTTTCTTGAAAGTAGTGGTTTTCTGATTGCAGCCCTCCCGTGAAATCCGGATTTGTGTAACTCCCGGGGAACAGTTTTTGTGGAAACTGGGTTCTCGAGGGGGACATTAAGCTCTGCAGTAATTTCGGGAGCTGTACTTTTGTGATTCTTTTTAACAATTCGCATAAGAGCCCGACGGTCCGTATCTGAAAGTTTTGATTTTCTTCCGGAGTTTTGTTTCGATGAGGAGGTTTTTCCCTATTTCTCAAAGGCTGTCATTACTTTCGAGACAGTACTTTTTGATACACCTAACATTTCGGCTGATATCGTTACGCTAGCACCTGCCATACGAGCACCAACTATTTGACCTCTTTGAAAATCCGATAGACCAGTCATTTTAATGAATTTTAATTATCTTTTCTGATGATATCTGAAAAGAAACAGCAATTTTATCAAAATATATTAGGCAACACTAATGATAAATCAAAAAACATAAATACAAGCAAGCTTTTGACGGTTTTATAGATATTTCAAAATTATGATGCTATGATGCTAGGTGTGTCCATTATTTCGTCCAATCTCTTAACATATATATATATATATATATATATATATATATATATATATATATATATATATATATATATATGCACACACATAAATAGGATAAAGTCATTATTCAATGACTTATCAGTGGCCATACACACACACACACACACACACACACACACACACATATACATATCTGTACATTTACGTACATGAATAGTGAGTAAGAAAGGTATTCAGAAAAAATAAATACATACATATGCGTTTGCGTATGCGCATTTATTGTGTTTGTACAAATGTATGTATGTGTAAGCATACTTATACGCACACATACAGACACACACATAGATACATACACATATACATACATACATATATATATATATATGTGTGTGTGTGTGTGTGTGTGTGTGTGTGTGTGTGTGTGTGTGTGTGTGTGTGTGTGTGTGTGTATATATATCCTAGTTTATGCGTGTGCATGTGTACATATGTGTATAAGTACACGCTTTAATACTTGTCCACTTATAAAACTCATGTGTGAAATTA
Source organism: Octopus bimaculoides (assembly GCF_001194135.2). Lineage (NCBI taxonomy): Eukaryota > Metazoa > Mollusca > Cephalopoda > Octopoda > Octopodidae > Octopus > Octopus bimaculoides. The sequence goes on along the minus strand of NC_068987.1, from coordinate 63,432,681 downwards.
AAAGGCCTTTTGATCAGAAACCATAAAAAACTGTTACGAGTCACTTATTATAGAAAGACACATCAACATCTTGATTGTCTTTCTTATTCCTACAATCAACTAACCACCTCCTGAGCGATTATTTAAAAGATACACGATCAGATATACATCATATTTTATAATGATTTATGTGGCTGATAGCAGAAATGTCAAAACAGCATAGAAAATACTTATTAGTTATAATTGCTAACTGCAGAAGGGTGTCTGGTATCAGAGACCTTTCTGCTGTTTAGCAATTATATTCAGGACAAATGCTAGTTTATAGTTTTTTTAAGGTTAAAATTTAGGTAGCTCTAAGTCTTATATTAGTATTTAAACTAATAAGAACATGTGTCCATTATACTTCATTAAAGGGTAACGAGCAGACAGAATCGCTAGTATGTCGGACAAAATGCTTAGTGGCATTTCGTCCGTTATTATATTCTGGGTTCAAACACCACCGGCAATCAACTTTGCCTTTCATCCTTTTTAGATCGATAAAATAAGTACCAGTGGAACACTGAGGTCGGTGTAATCGACTTAACCCCTCCCCTGAACTTGCTTGGCACCTGCCAAAATTTGAAATCAATATTTAAACGAATATGTACATGTAACTGGCGGTGCCCCAGCATGGCCACTGCTCATGAGCTGAAACTAGATAAAATAAAATAAAATAAATAAAATGTGTTTATTATACCACATTAAAAGGCGTTGAAGCTTAGCAGTGTTTCATCTGGCTCTTTGCGTTCTGCATTCGAATCCCACCAAGGTCAGCTTTATATTTCATCGTTTTGGGTTCGATAAAATATGTATTAATTGAGTACTGGGGCCGTTGCAATCAATTTCTCCTTCCTCTAAAAATGTGCCAAATTTAGAAAGAATGATAGTTTATTAGCATTGATACTTGTATATGAATAAAAAATTTGTGTGACGATTAATTGTTGTTTCTTCACCCTAGGAAATAATCCTGTTGTTCCAGCAAATGTGTTCCAGCAAATACAATCTCGTTTTCTTGTACATCAAGTACTTCATTATCCACTTTCTTCTTTTTAAAACGATTAAACAGTGGTTCTAAGCCTTCGCATTCCTTAAAGCTCTTACAAGAATTAATGCATAGGTGGTGCAATTCCCTGCAAGTCATCTGCAACCAGTATTTTAATGACAATCTCATCTTTTCCTGTATACGTCTTTTCATGAAACAGTTTGGGGCTTCACCTGCAATGAGCAGCTTTAACCTACGATGTAATATCAGTACAACGGACTTACCTCATAACTATTGCGGAAGCGTACCAGTATATATTATAACCATTATGAACATTTCTGAATTGATCTTTTACTGATCTCTTGTGATTTAAACTCCATAAAGCATTCATTTCTCCCTGTGTGTTGTATAAATATATGCATGTCATAATCTGACCTGATACCACCTGTTTGCTTGTTTGTACCTTTATTCTATCATACATGTACCATCTCGATTGAAATATTGCCTAGAGTCAAGCCTCATTGAGGCAGCTATAACATCCCGGCATTTTAAGCTGCTTTTAACTCAGAGTTCCAGCAGAAAATCAACCTGGACACTAATCTTATGGGCTTATTATCTTACGTCATTAGATAGCATGCAACCGGAAAAGTGTGGCTGCATCATAAAAAGTTTGCTTTCCAACCACATGGTTAGGAGTTCGTTCCTATTGTGTGGCACATTGAGAAAGCATCTTCTATTATAGCCCAGGGAAGACCAAAGACTTGTGAGTAAATTTGGTGGACGGAAATAGGTCTTCACCACTGCTTGATAACCGCTGTTGTTTTGTCTACAACCCCATGGCTTAATGGTTCGGCAAAAGAGACCCCAAACAAGTGCCAGGCTTTAAAACATTAACTACTGGTATCAATTTGATCGAATGAACCCTTCAAAGTGGTGCCCAGACATGGCTGCAGTCCAATGACTGAAACAAGTTAAAGATAATATACATACACAAACACACACGCGCACACACACACACACACACACACACACACACACACATACATACACACACACACATATATATATATATAATAATAATAATAATAATAATAATAATAATAATTGGCTCTTTTCGTCTATGCAGACGGTCAATTTAGCTTAGAGGAAATTAGAAAGCAAGGATGGGTAAGTTGTAAAAATTTTCCAACAACCACTTTTGGATTGTTATGAAGGTACAACAAGGAGCCGAATCCTGCTGCCACACATATATCCTCCCAGCAGCAATCCTCTCCAGCCAGGGTTTGCTCAGTCTCCAGCTGCTTCACATAATCGTCTGAAATGAGCCTAAGGCCCTATTCATAGACGTGGGGCGGCGTGACGTCACCCTCAATACAGACATATGCGGAAACCATCACAGTTTGGGGAAACTTGGCTTTCATGATATTCATGTCAAGTCCTACAGCCTTTACAATGTTCACAGAGCAATGAGCAACAGTCATGAAGTCGGCATTTTCATACCCGGTGTAAATCACCGTGATACAGTTATCTCTTTTCCAATATTCAGGTAGCTTCCAGTCCTCCATGTCAGCTAACAGTCCTCCATGTCAGCTAACTTATATAACTATAATCTTTCTGTTCAACTACAACTATTATCTTTCTGCTCTCCAACGCCGTTGATTATTCACGAATACACCAAACTGTTCCAGGGAAAAAGGGGCATAAAAATCGTCAAATTTAGCCCGAACACCTTATATACTCCGATTAAACTCGGCTTTCAATATATACTCCGGCAGACAGAAGTTCTAATTAATTCAGATGGCCTCTAGTCCTCCATGTCACCTAACTTTTACTCAACTACAACTATGCTCACCAAGCCCGTTAATCATTCACAAATACTCCAAGCAATTCCTGAGAAAAGGGAACATTAAATAGTCGTCAAATTTATCCCAAACACACTGTATACTCCGTCTAAACTCGGCTTTCAATATATTCTCCGGCAGACAAAAGTTCTAATTAATTTGCTTAGAGATTAAGTAGTTTCCTCTTAATTTTCTCGGAGATTAAATGTGTCCCGGTAATTAACATACATTTCGTTTAAATAAATGTATGTAAATGTACACACTGAATAGTTTTTTTTTTTGGTTTCACAGAGCCTACATACGCCAAGGGTGTGTGTGTGTGAATGTATATATATATATATATATACACACACATATGTACACATTCGTGTATTTATATATA
>NC_068987.1:63423458-63429275 GCF_001194135.2 Octopus bimaculoides | reverse complement strand
TCCGATTTATATATATATATATATGTGTGTGTGTATGTATGTATGTATGTACGTATGCATGTAGGGGTGGGTACTCGGGTGTTCAGAAAGTGCTTACATATTTCATTGCCATAAATTATACGCCAGTCAGCTTAGGCGTGATTACCATTAAATGGTATAAAATAACATTTAGATCTAGTTTATCATTTTCCGTTCTATCCAGCAGTGTATCGTCTATAGTGTACACTTAAGTTTAACGTCCATTCAAAATATTATTAATAACTGGCTACTCTACGAATTTCGAAACAGTAGTAGAGTAGTGCTGCAAAAATTACAATGAAAACTATTTGTAGAATATATCCTGATATAGTAAACGCTCGTAATGGCAGCCGTGGTATTTGAAGATTAAAAATAGTGATTATGATGTGTTTGATAAGCCTCGTTTTGGGAGACAAAGCATTTTGTATGACGATCTTTTGCGAGAAACACTTGAATGAGGTTTTCGTTAAAGCGCGTGAGATTAGTCGCATAAACTGAATGGGTCATGTTTAACAAATCCACGACATATCTCATAAAAATTGCAGAAAAAATACTTGGAAGGGATTTTGCTTCTTTATGAGATCTCGCATGAGAGCCAAACTCAACGTTCTCCCATTTACTTACAGCAGTATATTGACCAGGAAAAAACGAAGTCTCGCTCATGCACTTATTTTCTTAATTCGTACAGGTTGAATAATATGATAATGGGTTCCCTGCGGAAAGGAAAAAGCCGAAATGGCCATGGCTGGAATACCTTTGATAATTTTGCTCGCTGTCAGTTGACCTGGGGTTCAAACAACAACGGCAATAAATAATGAAATTGAAAGCAAATACAATGGTGACATGAGTATGAAAAATAAGCTGGAAACCTCTTAGTGGACGCAAAAGCTTCTAGAAACAGCTGTCAAATATCCTTTACACTCTAGTTACTAGACGTTGCTGCTTTTCTCGGCGCCATTTTTGCTGTTGTTGGTATTGCAATTTCTCAGTATTATTTCTTTCATCTTTCTACAGAATTCCCCAGGGAATTTTATGACCAGCTTCATAAATATATGTTTTTGGTTTTTTTTTATATTCTTTTCTTTATTTTTGTTTTGGAAAGTAAAGTAGTGAATAAATTAGTAAGAACGTGATTTCTAACAACATTTTCCACGGTGTTTTTACGAAAAAGATTTGAACATTTGACATTTGAAAAATACATCGTAAAACATTTTTGGTCAACGGGGTCATGTGCTTAAGCCCACCTAAGCTGGCACTACTAATGAGTCCTTATTACCCCCAAGAATTTCATTTTTACCCCCACTTGGGGTAATTTACCCCGGTTCGCCGACCCCTGGTCTAGTATGTTATAAAGGTTTCATTCGATTACACAATATAGTGTTATAGAGGTTTAAAAAAACTGGCGGAATCGTCATGGTTGAATGCCGTTGATCATAAGGTATGTGAGATTAATGCTAACCTCGAATTAAACACTAGCAACAACAATAACGATGAGGGATCCATGATGTGACCGCTTTGATCAGCTAGAGATAGTGACTAAATCTCTATATCGCAATCCTTACGTCGTGAATGAAAAGAATGCATTGGACAGTGTAAATTCTAGACACAGTACCTGAATATAGACGGAACAGTCACGGCTGGAACACGTTTGATCACAAACATACTTGATCCAAATTAGCCTGGTGCTAAACAACAACTACAGTCTCCGCTGTTAGCGAGGAAGTATTTACGCATCGTTTGACCCTTTTTTAATGGGTTAGTAAAAGAGAAAATGGGCCGTAGCCCTTATAAGAGTTTCTGATATTAGTGGAAGAGAATGTAGGAGGAAATTATCTTCAAACTGGTATATTGGTCCGAATCCTTGCCGTAAAGTTGTTAAATAGGTTGACAAAATAAGTTTGCTACCTAAGAATAGAACAGATCATGCCAGAGGCTTCCACATAATTCCCGTTTGCGAAGTCACTCAAAATGTACTGATCAAGGCTGTGCGAGAAGAAACATGTCAAAGGAGCCGCGTAATGAATTCGAAGCAGAAACCATGTGATTTTTTCTGGGGTTTTTTTTTTTTTTTTTTTTTTTTGTGAAGCAAACGTTTTTGCTTAACCATACAGCTGTAAATGCATCAAGAGCAGTTAAAAATCTTATGCAATTCTCAGCATAGGCTTGGAAAATGTAGGGGTTGGGTATGCAAGCGCACCCCCTAAAATATTTGGTGAGGTGTGGGCAATGAAAATGCTTTGAACATCCGCCTGAAAAAAAATTCCATCGCCAAAACCAACGAGCGTAGAAACATTTTTGAACTGATTCGAAACATTACTTATCCATTATCAGATTTATCTGATTTGATTGATGTACAAATATAACAATAGTTACTCTTATTATACTTGTGTTTTAAGGTGGTGAGCTGACGGAATTGTTACAGCGCCGGGCAAAATGCTTAACGGTATTTCTTCTGTCTTTAGGTGCTAAGTTCAAATACCGCTGAGGTCAACTTTACCTTTTATCCTTTCGGGGTCGATAAATTAAGTATCAGTTGAACCCTGGGGTCGATGAGATCGACTTACCCTCTCCCCACAAATTTCAGGCCTTGTGCCTATAACAGAAAGGATTATTTTTACTTGTGTCCAAAGCAGCGAATTGGCAGAATCGAATTGTTACCGAACTGGTCAAAATGCTTAGCGGCGTTTCAGCCCTCTTTACATTCTAAGGTGAATATTTTTTAAGGTTGACTTTGCCTTTCATCTTTTCGGGCGTCGATAGAATAAGTACCAGTTGTGTACTGGGGTCGATGTAATCGACTATACCCTCCTCCTGAATTACTGGCGTTGTACCGAAATTTGAAACCATTATTATACTTGTGTTTAAGGCGGAGAGCTGGCAGAATCCGTAGTACTCTGGGCTAAATGCCCAGCAGCGTTTCATCCGTCTTTACCTCCTGAGTTCAAATTGCGCCGAGGTCGACTTTACCTTTTGTCCTTTCGAGGTACATGAAATAAGAACCAATTAAGTACAGGAGTCGATGTAAATCAACAAGCTCCCCCTCTTAAAATGTCAGGCCCTGTTCCTATAGTATAAAGGATTATTATACTTGTATCTCCTTTGGTATTAAGATTGAAAAAGTTTACCTCATTTGTAAGAAATTATTTTGGACCTGGTTTGTACCCACTAAGCAAAATTCATTCTCGCTCTTGTGATTCCGAGCCTATCGTATCAAAAAAAGGACGATCATATCGTGTAATATACAATGTGATCATAACTGGGATGCATTTGATTATGGATGTACAGGATCAGTGCTGAATTGAGCCAAAATAAGAATATTTCCAGCGTTTTCTCCACTTTCACCTCTGGTACAACCACTTGTATTCCATCACCAGCGTTACCATCACCCCCACCATCAGTACCATACTGATACCGTGACTACCACTCAACCATTACCAATACGTTTCCTGATCTAAAGTTAATATCATTAAAACTATCACTGGTATATCACCACTAACAATAGTTGCTGATTTATGCATAAGGACAACAGTTTTGAGGGGAGGCGATTAGTTGATACCATTGTCTGGTACTTTATTTTATCTATCCAGGTGGAGATGAAAGACAAAGTTAACTTTGGAGTGATTTGAACTCATAATGTAAAGAACCGTAAGGTGGCGAGCTGGCAGAATCGTTAGCACGCCGGGTGAAATGCTTAACGGTATTTCGTCTGCCGTTACGTTCTGAGTTCAAATTCCGCCGAGGTCGACTTTGCCTTTCATCCTTTCGGGGTCGATAAATTAAGTACCAGTTACGCACTGGGGTCGATATAATCGACTTAATCCGTTTGTCTGTCCTTGTTTGTCCCCTCTGTGTGTAGCCCCTTGTGTGCAGTAAAGAAATAGGTATTTCGTCTGTCTTTAGGTTCTGAGTTCCGCTGAAGTCGACTTTGCTTTTCATCCTTTTGGGGTCGATAAATTAAGTACCAATTGCGTAGTGGGGGTCGATCTAATCGATTGGCCCCCTCCACCAAAATTTCGGGCCTTGTGCCTAGAGTAGAAAAGAATGTAAAGAGTTGCAACAAATGCCACAAGACACTTTTTCTGACGCTCTAATGATTCTTTCAGCTCTCTGCTATCACCACTACCACCTACACTGCCATCTCTAAAATTAGTTTGAAATTTTGGCTCAAAGCCATCAATTTTAAATGGGGGTGGAACAAGTAGATTGCATTGACCCCAGTGCTCAATTGACACTTATTTTACCGACCCTGAAAAGATGAAAGGCAAAGTCGATCTCGAAGGAAATTTGAACCTTGCTTGTAAAGAGTCGGAAGAAACACCGCTAGGCATGTTATGCAACGCTAAGCTTTTTATCCGATTCGGCCAGCTCACCCTTCTCTGCTCTTCGCCCTCCGCCACCATTACTCATTGTCTTTTCTTCTATTGGTACAAGACCTGAAATTTTGGGAGGATCACGATCACATTGACACCAGTGCTCAACTGCTATTTATTTTATCGATCCCTGGATGAAAGGCTAAGTCAACCTCGGTGCAATAGTAGCAACATCAACAACAGCAACAACACTTAAGATTTTAAATTTTGGCACAAGGCCAGCAAGTTCAGGGGTGGGGATTAATCGATTACATCGGTCCCCAATGTTCAGCAGGTACTTATTTTTTCGACCCTGAAAGTTCGGAAGCGAAGTTGATACCGGCGGAATTTGAACCCAGGACATAAAGACCTAAGAAACATCGATAAGCATGTTGTTCGACTTAGTAACGGTTTTTGTGTGCTCACTGTCCTCTGCCACTCCACCAGCGATACCACTGATAATAAGACTATCAATACTACCTCACACTACCGAGACCACCGACAACACATCAGTACAATCACCACCTCGCTATCACCAGCAACAACCGCCGACACCATCCATACCACTCACAACACAAAGTATCACCAACGCCGCCACCATCACAGCCAACACAGTATCCATACCAACATCGCAATCACTACACACCACCAGAGCTCCCACCCCGCTACCTATTGCTCCACCTCCATCACCTCACTACTATTACCACCACTACAATCAACACTAACACCGCCACCATCATCAGTATACTAAGTATTCCGATCTGTACAATCACCACCACCTCAATTACCATTATTGCCATCACCACCGCCCAATTAACCACAATCACCACTATCATCGTCATCACCACCACAACAATCACAACCATAACCAGTTCCACATCTATCACCACCACCAACAACAACAATAACACCATCACCAATGTCATCACATTTGTTCTCCAAAATGTCCGATACGTTTCTTTCAATGTTAAAGGTTAAAATCCGTTCCCAAGGCTAGAACTCTTAATCTGCCATTTCGTTGTACCATCTTCATTAAGTGTTTTTGTAATCCTGTCCGTGAACGTTGATGAATATCCGTTACTTAACCTTTGTAGCTAAATGAAGATAGACGGTCTTTTCACTCTTCTTCTTCTCCTCCTCCTCCTGCTGCTGCTCCTTTTTCTTTATTGTTTCTTCGCAGTTACTTCTTCCCGGTTAAGTATCAAACACTAAATGACTAGCACGTTTAATCTATGATCCAACTAGAGACATTTCAATTAAAAGATAACAGCATTACTTATTTAAGTCTTCAGCATCTTGGAGACTTTTAGTGAAGAACTGAAGACAAAAGAAACAAAAGGAGAGAGGGGTAAAGGAAAGAGAGAACAATGAGTGAGAACGTATGTGTTTGTCTGTGTATGTGCGTGTGTGTGTGTGTGTGTGTGTGTGTGTGTGTGTGTGTGTGTGTGTG
>NC_068987.1:63420759-63422284 GCF_001194135.2 Octopus bimaculoides | reverse complement strand
TATATATATATAATTTAGAGAAAAGAACCAAAGTTCATGAACTCATCCATGAAAATCCACAGTCACATATAGAAAAAATTAATAAGTAAATACACTAAAAAGAAGTATAATGAAATACAAAGTAAAAATCATGACATAATAACAATAAAACAACTACACGTGTTTCATAACCAAAATTTTCAAATAGAAAATAAAATATAATCAAATCGATTAAATCGATCGAAAATCAATTCTATTCAAAAATATAGCTAATCTTCAGGTCAAAATACAACAAAAGTAATAATAAAATGAATGTATATATCAACCAACAATAAATAACAAATGAATATATATAAAAATACTTATTATATCAAGATAGAAAAATGTTAAACAATATTATTAAAAAGAAATGTAATACTAATCTTATCAAAAATTATAAACGTGACATTATTAACTTTACGTTTATTAGAATATAAACTAACAGAAATATTAAATGCAAATCTTATCTTAACGAATCTTTCGTTTAAAATACAATCTTAAACGAGACTCCTGCACAACCACAGCAAAGACATGAAAACGACCGAAGGAGAGCTGCTGCTCATAGAGCCAATGAGTCACAAGATGCAAGGGAAAACGATTAAAACAATTATGACAACAAAATGCAACCCGCAGATACCAAGAGTCAAAAAAGGAAAGAGAAAATCGTTTAAATGATGCAAGACAAAGACAAGCTGCCGGAGTTGCCAATGAGACAATAGGTCAGTGAAAAATGAGACAAAGAAAAAAACCAGGAGCAAACAGTTGCTGCAAGACTTCGCTAATCCTCGGAGAAAATATGTAAGCGTCTTGATCAAAATAGGCTGAATATATTTGACAAAAGAGTTGTACCTTCAACATATGTGACAGAATTTATCGCAATTCATAAAAGTGGTAAATTTTGTGTTTTCGTTTATTATCATCATCATCATCACCATCATTATTATTCGTATTATAAATTCAGAATTGATTTCATCATGCATCCCAACTGAAGAATAAATTGAATTTAGAATAACAAATTTCTATGCAGCATATTTTGTTTTTTTCTTCTAATATATATAAGAAGCAAATTCATTCCCGAGCAACATCTGGTGCCTCTGCTAGTAAATAAATAAATAAGACAAAAAAAAAATATATGTATATATATATATATATATATATATATATATATATATATTCATATAGATAGATAGATAGATACGACGGGCATCTTTCAGTTTCCGTCTACCATTTCTACTCACAAAGCTTCGGTCGGCCTGAGGTTATAGCAGAAGACACTTGCCCAAGGCGTCACGCAGTAGAACTGAACCTGGAACCATGTGATTGGGAAGCAAGCTTCTTACCTCAAAAGCTCATTATTCTTAGAACTTGTTTCAATTTGGTTATAGATTCTATTCACTAGCATTTTATTGTGCGAGTGTACATATATAAATACACACTCACATATGTGTGTGTATGTATGAGCGCTTGTATACATATATGCATACATACCTTATATATATATATATAT
>NC_068987.1:63402471-63417471 GCF_001194135.2 Octopus bimaculoides | reverse complement strand
TTTGAAGAGAGAGTTGCATTAAACACAAAATTTTAACGAGACGTCAGGAAATGCAACTCCAGAGCAATAATCCCACCAAATTTTCACTCATTGACCGAGATTGTTTAAGGCTAGTTTTCTTAGCCATACAAGAGTGCATAAAACGAAGCAAGTTAATAAACCTATGCTACTTGAAAGAACATACGTCTGCGAATCATGCACTAATTACTATTTCTCCACTGGTGGTCCAAAGAGACACATGTCCGTACACAAAGCCAAGTGAGACGTCGTAAGTCTGCGCTACATTTAAGTGAGAAGAGACATTTATGTGATAACTGTAGTAAAAGCTGCAGTTGTTCAGTTGGGTCGAATCCATGTTCGGTTCTCAGCCTATTAAGGAGTCATGGTTATATTGAATGTTGAGTTTACCATAACGTATAAATGTATGTATGTATGTATGAAACAAAATGTTTGAACTCTTACATATATTAATTTATCACTGTTGGAGAACTGAGAAAGTGCACCAAGACTGGATTGATGCCATTTTAGTCCCCTTGTGTAAATCGGGGCCAAAGGATCTGTGTGGTAATTTTCGTGGGATTTCGCTTTTGTCTGTGGTTGGAAAGGTACTTGCTTGCATTTTGCTAGAACGTTTAAATACCTTCATAGTTTCAAATATAGTGTCTGAGTCTCAGTGTGGTTTTCATTCTTCCAGGGCACAGCTGATTGTATCTTTACTGTCAGACAATTACAAGAGAAGTGCATTGAACAGAATCTTGCTCTGTACCATTGCTTTGTTGATTTGTGCAAAGCATTCGATACTTATAATCTAAATGCTCTGTGGCTAATTCTGGGGAAAATAGGTTGCCCAGAAAAGTTTATAAACATGGTCAGGGCTTTTCAACAAGATATGAAAGCTAGAGTTGGTGGGAGGCTCTCTGAATCATTTGCCGTGGAAAATAGATTAAAGCAAGGAGACCTTGATGCACCCACCTTCTTTGCAATATACTTTGCTGTTGTGTTGTCACATGCTTTTCAAAACTCTAAGGAAGGTATTAACATAAAATATTGAACACCAGGAAATGTTTTTAATCTGACCAAACTGAAATTCAAAACGAATGTTTTTACTTCACTTATTAGGGAACTTTTATACGCTGAAGTTTGCGATCTTGTCAGTCATTCTGAAACAGGTCTGCAATCTCTTGTAGCTGCATTTGACTCAGCTTGTGATAATTTTGGCTTGACCATCAACTTGAAAAAAAAACAGCTGTAATGCATCAACCTGTGGGTGGTGCTGTTTGTAACCCTGCTAACATTTTTGTTAAGGGTAAGTTACTTAAGTTTGTCAATTCGTTCATCTACCTTGGAAACTCTGTACAAAATTATGGAAATCTTGATACAGCAATACAGCTGCGAATTCAAAGGGCAGCAAAAGCATTTGGTGGCTTGGAGTCACGCCTTTGGTGCCAGCGACATATAGATAAGAATACAAAGTTGGCTCTTTACAAATCATTTGTCTTACCATCCCTTGTGAAACATGAACTTGCTATGAAAGGCATTTAAATTGTTAGAACAGTTCCACCAAAAGTGCCTTTATCGCATTTTAAACATTAAATGGAGTTCTTTTACTCCCAACACAGATATCCTTGCATCTGCAGGAATCACCTCAATTTTAAAGCTATGATTTTGAGGAACCAAATGAGATGGTGTGGCTATATTGTTCGAATGGTGGATGAATGCATGCCGAAACAGTTGTTTTATGGTGAGCTTGCAGAGGGGAAATGCTATCGGCGTAAACCTAAAATAAGGTTTAAGGACGGTATAAGGACTACTATGAAGTCACTTAGAATGAAGTCACTTAGAATGGATCCAGAGGACAGAGAAACTCTTGCTTCAGATCGAGCTGGATGGCGAACAAAAGTGTGGAGTTGAGTGAAAGCGTTTGAAGAGGCCAGGATAACGCATGTAAGACTCAAAACAGATCTAAAGAAGAATGTAACGATCGAGTAGGTAACCTTTTTGTGTGCACAGTTTCTGACATACCATACACAAGAATGAACACACACAAGAATGAAAGATAAAGTTTATCATGATGGAGTTTGAAAGCAACAAAACTACAGCCTGTGAAATATTGGTTTCAAGTTTTAGCATGAAGCCAGCAATCTCCGGGTGGGGATGGAGCAGAGAAACTGATTACATTAACTAGTGTTAGGCTGGTGTCTATTTTATCGACCTTGAAAGGATAAAAAGATAGGCAAAGTCGACGTAGTTAGGATTTGAACTGAGAACGTAAAGGGAGACGAAATAGCCGCTAAACATTTTGCTCAGCGTGCTAACGATTCTGCCAGTTTGCAGAAACCTTATGACCACCCAACTATAGCCAACACCATCGTTACTATCATCATCCTCTTCATCATCAACAACATCACCAACATCATCATCTACAACCACAACAAAAATAATTATAAGAACGTGTTGTATAAGCTCAAGGGCAAAAATTTGGAGTGGGCTTGTATCAAACTCAGTATTTGACAGGTGTTTTATTTTATCGAACCTATGAAGATGAAAAATCACTGTTTACTTTGACGGGAATTGAACGCTGCTGCTGCTGACGTTGATGATGATGATTATGATGATGATGATGATGATGGCGGTGGTGATGATAGCAGCGATTGTTGCGATGAAAGTGGCGGTGATGGAGATCGGGCTACTACTGTCCCGTCCGTAGTTAAGCGCTCGTCACTGTCAGACGAGTGATCCAGCAAGGAGACACTCAACGATCTGTTAGACAGAAACAGTCCAATGTGCCTCTGGTGATTTCCTACTATCTTAGATAATGATGTTCTGGGTTGCCTGCACGTGAGGAAAAGAGGGGATAGTCGTAACTGGTATGTCTTTTATTATGGATGTGTTCATTCAGGTCTAATCTCGAGCTAAATGACGTATCTCCTTTACGATATACTCTTTTTATTGAGGAATCGTAAACTTCCTCAATCACGGCAGAATTCAGATGCCATTATTATCTTTTATCTTTTCCTTGTTTCAGGGCACTTCCTCGAAGGGTTTAGTCCAGGGATTCTCAACTATTTTTTGCCTATGGATCCCTTTGATTACTATTTTATTCTGGTGAAGCCCGATAGACATTTGATGTTTAAAAACTAGTTTTACGGAAACTTTTATTCAAAATTCCTATTTTGTTTTTCACACATTAACTCGTGTAGGTTGAAGAATGTAAAATGTTAGAGAAAGAAAACTAGCTGTTTCTTGCAAAACATACTAATACATACATCTAAAGCAAAATTTTCTTAGAGGCTCTCAACCCATTACCTACCAGTGATCTCATATGAGATCACTTAAAAATTACAAATTTCGCAATTATCTGTCAATATTTACACATATCTAACATTTTTGCTATATCTACTAGGTATATTTATCTGATATTCAAATGAGGTTTGCTAATTTTTCACCCAATATCTCGCTTATTTCTGTTTAAAATGTTATTTTGAAATGTTATTTTGATCATTCCAGCGTGTTTCTAAGGCTGTTTTATGCTAGAAATCAAAGTTTCATAAAAAAAATCCCACTTAATAGAATTATGGGAGGTAATGGGTTAAAATACTATTGTAGACAATTTACTATCTTGTTGCGTAGACCCCAAAAAATCTTATGTGGTTCCTCAAGCGTTGAAAAGCTCTGGTTTAGTCGAACGAATCGACGCAAGTACTTACATTCTTTTAAGCTTTGTAGTTATTATATTGGAGTCAAGGCGTGTGGTTTAGTACCTAGGATATTCAGGTAACGATCGTAAGGTCGTGAGTTCAATCCCCGGCGACGCGTTGTTCTTGAGCAAGACACTTTATTACACGTTGCTCTAGTCCACTCAGCTGGCAAAAATACGTTGTACCTGTATTTCAAAGGGCCAGCCTTGTCACAATCTGTGTCACGCTGAATCTCCCCCAAGAACTACGTTAAGGGTACACGTGTCTGTGGAGTGCTCAGCCACTTGTACGTTAATTTCACGAGCAGGCTGTTCCGTTGATCGGATCAACTGGAACCCTCGTCGTCGTAGCCAACGGAGTACTACGTTTCTACTGGTCTCTGAATTGAAGGTAAGGCCCTGTTCAATGATGTGGGCATGAAACCCGATGTCCTAAATGTGAGTTAACTTTTTCTCAACTACAACTTTATGCCGTCGAATTTTCACCAATACATCGAGCTTTTCCTGGAAAAAAAATGGAGATATAAAATATCGTCAAATTTAACCTGAACACCTTGTACGTTGAATCAAAAAGCGAGTAATTCAGTCGTGCCTGTGTGTGCGTGTGTGTGCGTGTGTGTGTATGTGTGTGTGTGTGCATCGAACAAGGGAGATCCAACCATTCGAAACGTAAATAAAGGAGTACAGTAAATATGAAAAAGAAATAAACAATATAATGCATGCTAAACGTACAGTAATTAATTTAGCTAACAGCTGTTAAAACAGTTATAAAACAACGCTTTTATATTGCAAAATAAAATATCTATATAATAATGGTTTTTGATTTCAACACAAGGCTAGCAGTTTTAGCGAGAGGATGTTAGTCTATTACATAAGCCCAAATTCTTCACTGGCACTTTATTTCATCAACTCCGGAAGCATAAATGCAAAGCTAACCTAAGCAGGATTAGAATTCAGAACATAAAGAGTATGCTTTCATTTTATGTTCGACGCTCTAACGATTCCGCCAATCTACCACTCTTATAATAATAATAATAATAATAATAATAATAATAATAATAATAATAATAATAATAATAATAATAATAATAATAATAATAATAACAACAACAACAACAACAGCAACAACAACAACAACAGCAACAACAACAACAACAACAACAATAATAATAATAATAATAATAATAATAATAATAATAATAATAATAATGATGATGATGATGATGATGATGATGGGTTTTGGACTTAAACATATGCTCCGATGGTAATGAGACGAGGAAGGCTTGCCAGGATAGAAGGCATGTGGTTGCTAAATGGTGAAATGATGAAGGCAATTCAACCTCAATCCAGCTATAAACACCTGAGAATACTTGAGGCAGATGGAAACAAACACCATGAAATGAAGGAAAAACAAAAACAGAGTACCTGCGGCGAGTGAGAAAAATATTGGCTTCAAATCTGAAAACTAGAAACATAATTTCGGTAATAAACTCGCGCGCGGTCGCAGTAGTTCGGTATGGCACTAGAATCCTGAAGTGGACAAAGGAGGAGCTAAAGGAGATGGACAGGAATCAAGAAAGCTGCTAACGATGCATGGAACCCATCATCCACGTGCAGACGATGATCGCCTATACATGAAGAGAGCAAATGGAGACAGGGGACTGATGAGTGCGGAAGACTGCGTGTGTATCGAACTCGAGAGCTTAATGAGATACGTAACCCAAAGTAAAGAAACCCTGCTAGTGACAGTTAGGAACGAGAGAGTATTGAGAGCGGAGAAAGAAAGGAAAACAAAGGAAGAAGTACAAAAAGGATATGAAGAAGAATTACGCAAGAAGGGACTACACAATCAATTCCATGTAGCCACAACAGAAGTTGCTGGAGAAAATAGGAGCACTATATTGGCAGCGCAGGACCAAGCTCTGGCCTCGAACTGGAGGGTCAGCCTGAGGAATGAGCAAGTGTCTCCGCTGTGCCGCATCTGCAATAATGTGGATAAAGCCATTGTTCATATCATGAACGAATGCCCAAGACTTGCCCCAAATACTACAAGTTGCGGCGACACGACCAGGTAGCAAATATGGTACATTGAAAACTGTGCGAAAAGTGGGGGCTAGAGAGAGGCAAGACGTGGTATGAACACAAACCGCAGAGAGTAACAGAGTCGGAGACTAGCAAAATCCTCTGGGATTTCCCAATCCAAACAGATCAGGTGCTAGAGCATAACAGACCGGACCTAGTGGTAGTGGACGAGGTGCACCACATATGTTATATAGTTGATGTTGCATGTCCCTTTGACCCACGAATAGTCAAGAAGGAAGGCGGAAAGACAGATAAATACAAACCTCTTAAGTACGAAATAGCACGGCTGTGGAAAATGATGAAGGTGAAGATAGTGCCAATTATTGTTGGGTCCTTGGGGACAGTATCAGAAGGCATCAAGTGGAATATGAAGGAACTTAGAATAGAGTGCCCAGTAGAACTGTGAGAAGAGTTTTGCCTCCTTGACATGGCCAGAATGATCAGGAAAGTATTAAACAACTGAAAAGAACGAATAGCATGGTACCCTAGGCTGCAGGTAGTAGGCTGGATTGTCAGAATCGTTAGTGCGTTCTCCGGTCAAATGACGATGTGGCCATCTTTGCTTTTCATCCGTCTGGAGTCTTTGAAATGAAGTACTAATCAAATATTGGGGAGATTTAATTGATTAAACCCCTTCTCTTAAAAATTTCTAGTCTTGTGCCTAAGTTAGAAGTCATTATTAAAAGGTGAAGGTGCATGGCTCGGTAGTTAGAGCGTCGAGCCATCAATCATGAGGTAGTGAGTTCGAATCCCGGACAGGGCTGTGTTATGTTCTTGAGCAAGACACTTTATTTTTGCGTTTCTCCAGTTCACTCAGATGTAGAAATGAATTGCGATATCACAGGTGACAAGATGTATCGGTCTTTGCCTTTCCGTTGGATAACACCGATGTCGTGGAGAGGGGAGGGTGGTATGAATGGGCGACTACTGGTCTTCCATAAACAACCTTGCTCGGACTTATGCCTCGGAGGGTAACTGTTTAGGTGCAATCCCATGGTTATTCGTGACCGAAGGGGGTCTTTACCCTTTATCCTTTTTTTTTTTTTTATTAAAAGGCAGCAAGCTAAGAGAATCGTTAGAGCCGCGATTAAAAAAATAAAATGACTTGCGGCATTTGTTCTGACCTTTTACGTTTTGAGTTCAAATCCTGACGAGAATACGTTTCACCGGTCGTAATCGATAAAACAAAGTACAGGTGAAGTACTGGGTGGGGGAGCTAATTGAAAGACACCATCCCCTCCAAACATTGATGATCATATGCTTATGGATTTTCAGAATTATAAGCACGTCGGACAAATTGCTTAGCAACATTTCATCCGTCTATACGTTTTGAGCTCAAATTTCGCAGGTTTGGGCTTTACCTTTCATCCTTTCGGAGTCGATTAAATAAGTACCAGTTTAGCACTGGAGACGATGTAATCGACGAGGCCACTCCCCCAAATTTCAGGCCTTATGCCTAGAGTATAAAGGATTGTTTTCATTAAGGCGGTGGAAGGCTTGAGCTGGCAAGATCGTTAGCACGCCGGACAAAATGCTGAGAGACATTTGTCTGTGTCTTTACGTTATGAGTTCAAATTTCGACGATGCCGACTTTATCTTCCATCCTTTCGGAGTCGATGGAATAAGTAGCAGTAGGGCACTTGAGTCAACTAGCCTACTTTCCCAAAATTTTAGGCATTGGGCCGACACTAGAAGAATCATCATTATCATCATCATCATTTTACAATGGATTTCACCTCAACCATCAGCCCTAACACCATCAACATTACTGGCATCATCCCCGTCATCATCGACACTACCACCTCCAACAACAACAACAACACTAACACCGACACTGCCAATAACATTAGTTTCAACACCACTACACCCCCTGCACACCAAATGCTATTACAAAACCACTACCACAACAACAACAACAAACACCACAACTACCTCAAACAGTGCACCAACAATAACCCACCACCACCATCACCACCATGACCACCACCACCACAACAAGCACTTCTCCAACAGCACCACCACTACCACCAACAACAACAACAGCAATACCAAGCGGTCCACCTCATCTTATCTCTGAACCCCGTCTCGGGATGAAAGGAGGCTGGGATGTGGCTCTGCCCATCAACCAGTTTTGACATATATTTCCTGAAAATAAAACGTGTCACCTATTTTCCTCCAATATGGTGTCCCTGGGGGCCAACTTCTGATAAAGAGTAAACGGTTTTATTTCTTTTCTTTTTCACGGTCCTGTAAACAAGATATAATAAAAAAAACATTTGGGGACATACCTAAATGTGTACACCCATGTTTTTTCTTCTAAAGCTGCTCGAATGTGGCGATCTTTTAGCAGGAATTACCAAGAACTACAGACCAAATTCTAAGTACATCTCTGAATAAATAAATAAATAAATAAATAAATAAATAAATAAAAACTTGTTTTAAATTTGGTCCTTTTTGAAGTTTTTGGTGCGTCTTTATTTAAATTTTTTGTTGTTTTGCTTTGTTTCGTTCTTAACTTAAATTCCGTCTCCGCCCCTTCGTGATAAACGACGCTGCTAACATCACCAAACACAAACGACAACACCAGCATTGTTATCATAACCATCATCATCATCGCCATCATCATCATCATCATCTACAGCAGCAGCATCACCATTACCACTGTCAACATCATCGTCATCGCCGTCATCATCATCAACCTCATCATCAAGATCCACATCATCGTTTTCATTTTCTCTTCTTTTTCCTATAATCATCATCATCATCATCATCAACTTTTTATTCTTCTTATTGTTATTCTTTCCTCTTTTTCGTCCTTATTCCTTCTCATCCTTCGCGGCTGCCTAGCAACGCACTTGTATTCTTTTCGTCATGTTCTAATTTTCTTCTTCATCATCATCGCTATTATTACCATTCATTATCGCTACTGTCATCACCATCGTCGTCATCAACATTACCATAGCAATCCTCCTCCTCCCCATCATCATCATCATCATTGCCACCATTATTATTATATGTTTGGCTTTTGCATTGTATTTGTACAAGCTGACTCCAAGTCTCACCCAGAGACCTCAAGAGACAACAAGTTAGAAGTTCAATTTGGTGTAACGACTAGGGTGCCATATTTTTAGTTTTGCACAGAGTATTGTTCTAGAGAATGTCTGCCAAAACAATAAATCATTATTATCGTACCTTGCCCCTGTTTACGTCTGACCAAATTGGAGCGCATGCTCTTCCGCTTCCTGTGAAAGGGACGCGTTCCACTTCTCAGGCGCTCCATTTGCTGTCAACGCCGTTGCTGTTGATGTGCAGACATGCGCTTAGGCTACGACATCTCCAGCGCTTCCTAAACGATGAGCAGATGTAGTCGCCTTTTGTGAGACAC
This sequence comes from Octopus bimaculoides, assembly GCF_001194135.2. NCBI lineage: Eukaryota > Metazoa > Mollusca > Cephalopoda > Octopoda > Octopodidae > Octopus > Octopus bimaculoides. The sequence continues at coordinate 63,408,307 of NC_068987.1, read as the reverse complement.
GATTTTCCACAGCTCGTCTCTGTGACTGAGCTACAGTCAATGAACAAACGTAGATCGAGGCAGGGCACCTGGCACACGAGGTGTCGTCAGCCGCTCACAGCCCTCTGTCAGTCGGACATGCGGTCAATGGAAGTTCCATTCAGGTTTTCTACAGAGGGCGGCCAAGTGCAACGACGTTCTCAGGCAAACTGTGGGTATCGACCAGAATGAGTTGGCTAGTCTGTTCCGAAGGACTTTCGACACGGGACCTATGGATAATTTCCAGAAATCCCTTGCCTGGCACTATTACCGAGTGCTGCCTGCTCGAGGTAAACTTTATAGGTACGGAAGTGCCGTCTGTCGAGCCTGCCCGAGGTGCACCCAGAAGGATGAAACCTTTCTGCACACCTTAGTCCAGTGCCCGAGTATTGCTGACCCGTGGGTTTATGTTGAACACCTGCTGTCACGTGTAGGACGGATCCGGCTATCAGCTGAATCCATTGTGAAGATTGCCCCGCCGCCCTCTTTTGGCCGGGAGGGGAAGGCTGTAGCGAAAGAGGTAGTATGGTGGACCCGTTTGAAAGGGCTAAAGACAGGCACTTTCCTCTTTGGCCAAGCCCTCATCAACTTTTTCAAGTTTCATTTGAAAAGGAAGTTGAGGGTGGAGAGGGAAGTGTAGCTTTGTAGCAAGTTTATTGAAAAGTGAGTGAATGTTGGAAAAATGGCCAGTGTGAAAGGACCAATTCTGAGCGTGCACCTGTAAACAAAATGAGAAGAGCTCTTGCTCTGTTGTTCAGGCACCCGTGACATTTGTGGGGTTTTTTTTCAGGAGGTCCTTAATGCGCCTCCTCTATTGGGAGTGTTAAATTGTTTAATTTTAATTGTTATTATATTGTTTACACGTTGTAAAACCCATTGTATCGTTTTTGTCTTTTATATTGTTGTATGTGTTTTAACGTAATGTAATGTAAGCCCTTGTAGTCAATAAACAAATTATTATTATTATTATCATTATTATTATTATTATTATTATTATTATTATTATTATTATTATTATTATTATTATTATTAATATTATTATTATTATTATTATTATTATTATTATTATTATTATTATTATTATTATTATTATTATTATTATTATTATTATTATTATTATTACTACTACTACTACCATTTCCTGCTACCACGCCATGAAGTCGCATAGCATATGCCACCATCACAGCTGCCTCTATTGTACTCATCATCTGTCATCTAAAATCAGTGTGAACGGTTGTTGATAACACACATCATGTTAATAAACAGACATGGAGGTTCACCAAAATACACAACAACGAAGAACCGTATTCACTTGTTTTATTATCTTCTCTTTACCTTTTAGATGTTTTAGCCATTGGACTGTGACCTTGCTGGGACACCGCTTTGACTCTATTTTGTGAAAGTTTAGTACGTATATTATTGTCCCCATTACCGAAGTTAGGAGGACGTAAACAAACCAGCATTGATTGTCAAGCGGTGTTGGGGGATTGACATGATCTTTTTCAGTTTCCGTCTTCCAAATCCATTCACAAGGCTTTGGTCAGAACATTAGTCCAAGATGCCAAGCAGTAGGATTGAACCCCGAAACACGTGGTTAAGAAGCAAACTTCTTACTACACAACCACGCCTGCACCAAAATACGGAAAATAATATTTGTATTCATTTTCACACTGGAACAGAATTGTTCCTCTCGCGTCCAACCTTCACATCGTTTCTACAGTAACGGTTGAGTGTCACATTTACTTGTTTGTGATTAAATCAGTGCTAATATATTAATGTAATAAACAAGACTTCTGACGAGGTGAAGACAGGAAAACAGCTCAGTGTTAAAATTTTGTCAAGGTATGTAAGGGTGACAACTCGGTTACAACTCAGTTAAATGAAATTAAAACTACGCTCGGTTACAACTTCAGTTAAGTAAAATTAAAACTACGCTTGTTGTTTTCAATGGAGTCGGATAATAACTGCCTTCTTCATTGGCCTCTATTTTCTTTGGCGTGAGGTTTCGGTTGTTGCTGACATCATCAGGCCAATTAGTTTATTGTGCTATGGTCAACATAAGTTCATTCTCACTTTCACAAATAAGTTTAACTGCTAATTTAGTGAAAAACAGTGAACACCTATAATGCATCAACCAGTACAGAAAAGCTAGTACCTCACTATCGAGACTAATTTGGCCTTTAAACTCAATCAATATTTACATTATTATGAAATGAAACATTAGATATGTCGCAAAACCCAACATCAACAATAAATATCCTTGACAAGTTGGTACCGCAGAATCGTATTAAATTCTTTTCCCCATTCTCCAATTACTTAATCAACACTGAGAATTTGCTTAAATGCGTAGGCAAAGAATCTTCAAAATTTTAAACAGAATATATTTCTGAATAAAGTTTGTAAGTACATACATACTTAGTTTTAGTATTTCTAATCTTTTGCTTTTTTCGGTCATTGGACTGCGGCCATACTAAGGCACTCACTGCATTGAAGGGTTTAATCAAACAAATAAACACCAGTACTGACTTTAAAAAAAAAATCTGGTACATATTCTATCGGCCTCTTTTACCGAACCGTTAAATTACGGAGTCGTAAACGAATCAACACCGGTTGTCAAGTGGTGGACAAGGCAGAGCAAAAAACGAAGACACATAAACACACTCATACATATATATATATATATGTGTGTGTGTGTGTGTGTGTGTGTGTAGATAGATAGATAGATAGATAGATAGATATATGACGAGCATCCGCACAGTTTCCGTCTATCAAATTCACTCACAAAATATTGGTCGGCCCGGGACTATGATAGAACACACTTTCCCAAGTTGCCATGCTGTAAGATTGTATCCGAAACCACATGACTGCAAAGAAAGCGAGCTTCTTCACCGCACAGCTATACCGGCATGCATATTAATACACAACTAAAGACTATTATTTCATGTTTCTTCATATAATTAGTAAACTCTGTGAGTATATAACTAATTCCTACTTACTTATCCCTGAAAAGTATGAAAAGTGGTTAATATCTCCTTCAAACGTTGCGCTTGTTACATTTATTCAAACTTCAAAGAGTCCCTCTCAACACACGGCTATGATGCTCCCCCAGTACTCCTGCTCATGATCAGAGACGCATATATTGTCAGCCACTGAGAGAGATGCTCAAGTCATTAAGGCCAAGCAACTGACAAGCAGATAAGTGGTATTGAGTAGAATGCTTGCTATACGGATATTTCTGCTTCAGCAACTCAGCGCTGAATCTGTCTAAAATGTAATGGAAAATCAAAACATCGATGTACAGGTCACAAAAGCAAAGTCTGGAAGGAATAGTAGTCATTTCCTTTGATTCCTAGATAGAAGCAAATAGGAAATAACACTTACTATAACACCAACTATTCAAAGAAGAATTTTTATTATATTATAATATTCTTTTTTTTTTTATCACTTCAACTAATTCATGTATTTATCTAAATCTAGTCACAGATTTTCGTTCTAGTTATTGTATTCTTTTAATTATTAAATCCCTAACGCAGTGAGCTGGCAGAAACGTTAGTACGCCGGGCGAAACGCTTAGCGGTATTTCGTCTGTTTTTACGCTCTCAGTTCAAATTCCGCCGAGGTCGACTTTGCTTTTCATCCTTTCAGGGTCGATAAATTAAGTAGCAGTTGAGTACTGGGGTCGATCTAATCGACTGGCCCCCTCCTCCCAAATTTCGGGTCTTGTGCCTAGAGTAGAAAAGAATTATTAAATGGCCTACTTAGAAATTCTTATTAAACCATCGATTAATTTCATAGGCGCAAACGCGGCTGTATGGTTAAAGAACTCATTTTTAATTACGTGGTTTCGGGTTCAGTCTCACTGCGCGGCACATTGGGCAAACGTTTTCTATTATAGCCCCAGGTTGACCAATATATTGCTAAAAAGTGTGTGCGTGTGTACCTTGGTGTTTGTGTTTGTGTCACCACACACACACATATCATTACAACAGGTGTTGTTTTCTTTACATCTCTATAACTTAGTGGTTCGATATAAGAGCCCTACAGAATAAGTACCACACTTAAAATAAGTACTGGGTTCGTTTATTTTTGCAACTAAAACCCTTAGAAGTTCCCCTGTAAGGCGGCAGTCTAATGACTGAAATAAGTTGACAGTGAAAAATTGATAATGTTACCGTAGCATAATTCTTTTCTGAAACGGCTTTAACCCAACTCCAATTTAACTTCTTATTTAGGTTCATAACAAAGAAGGTTTATCTTTTAGATAACATTATAGCAGTTTGTGCCTAGAGTAGAAAAGAATATCTTTCTTATTTCCACTTAACTATAATCCGCTTTTTGATTTCTTTTCCTCATTCACTATGAAGGCGCTTGGCCCAGTGGTCAGGGTATTGTACTCATAATTGTGAGATCAGGGTTTCGATTCACCGAAATAGTGCATTGTGTTCTGGAGCAAAACACTGCATCTCCCATTGTTTCAGTCCACTCAGCAATATACAGCTAACTCTGATGCAGGCTGACGTCCAATTCAGAGCGACTGCAAGCCTGCCCACCTAGCCAGCGAGGTAGCAGCATTCGAAAGTTGGGATCTTTTTTAAAACGGGGGCCACATTTTTCATTAATGTTTTACGTAGTGTTTTTGGTACCGAAAGACTTTCAAACTTCGTATACTTATCTATTTTGTGTTATAGAACAGAAAAATATTTTTGTATTCGAATTTATTTCATGTAAAAAATTGTTTTATTTCGATAATTTCAACCAATCACTGACAAGTATTCAGTTGTTTACATTTACTCCTTTGGCTCATTAAGCGATGTAAAGCGTATTTAATCTCCATACCTTCGTTTTATTTGCTTTTTTCATTTTAAATTTGCTTTAACCCTAACCCTAACCCTAACCATATGGTTAGGGTTAGGGTTAGAGTTAGGGTTAGGGTTAGGGTTAATTGTTTCAGAATCGTTTGTTTATGTAGTCAGCACTTGTATATCGGCTGAATGGACGTCAGTGATTGGTTGAAATTACAGAAATACGACAACTTTAACATGGAATAATTTATGGATTTCTTTTTTTTTTAAGAAGACTAAGAGAAAAAGATGTTTTATATGACACATTCTACCAGTGTTCCAAGTTTCAAAGTGTTTCGTTAATGAAAAATGTGGCCCCCGTTTTAAAAAAGATCCGAAAGTTGCAACACTGCAAAGATACGCATCGTGATAAGCGGTGTATAACCACATGCAATAGTCTAGTCGATACAGTGATAATCATTCACTACCTAACCTTTATTCCAATGTATCTATTATGTAACCTATATTCTAGTACATTCGTTTTCACCTTGTCTCGTTTAATTTCTTCAAGTTTATTTATGGAGTACGTTACTTTAATTCCACTGTTCTAACATTTGTCAAACTGTTCTCAATAACAAATAGTTTACACACAGACACTTTATCGAAAAATACACTCTATAAAGGCTATTAATATTTTCAGATATGCCACGTTTCATTTAATGTTTCCATATTTTTAACATCAAGTACTTTCTACTTTATTATAATCTTTTTTTCCTTGTATGTATGTATGTATGTATGTATGTATGTATGTATGCATGTATGTATGTATGCATATATAGATTTTTTTTTTGCTTCCGCATAATGTTCCATTGTCTAATCTACATTTCAATTCGTTCCCTTTCACACACTTTCCTTTAAATTGATATCTTCAGCTTTATACATGATATACATGCTCATATAATTTCACTATTCCAAATTACACCAAAATTGTTCACAATAATAACTTCTAAGGCACACACACACACACACACACACAC
>NC_068987.1:63401063-63402005 GCF_001194135.2 Octopus bimaculoides | reverse complement strand
TATATATATATATATATTTATGCATAAATGCATGCATACATATATACATACGTATTCATTTATGTATGTATATGCATGTATATAGATGTGTGTGCGTGTATATGTATATATACATACAAGTGTGTGTGTGTCTATTCGTGTATATAAGTATGTGTACACATGTGTGTGCGTTTATGTATATATATATATATATATATATATATATATATATACGTGTATGTGTGTGTGTGTATGCATGACTTATAAACAGCAGTAAAGCAACTATGTATGTTTCAAAAATCTTTTACTTTGAGTTCTGTGTTGCCGCTTTTCAATGCATTTCACATTTAGCCAGTTACACCGTTAATCATTCAATGAAAGCGAGACTTAACTTTATAACATCCATATTTATATGCATTCAAATTTGTTCCATCTGGATTTATTGCCTAATACTAACATATTGTATTTCAAAGATGCGTTATCAACTGAGCTCTAAATTACCTTGGGTGTATTTTTATTTTAATTCATCAATTCTATATATATAGATATATGTTATACTGTAAATTCAACATAAGTTAATTATTCAAATTTTGTACATATATATAAGGATAAAAGCTGCTTCTTAATTTGGATTATGTAACTTTTACTCAATGAAAGCAATCATTAAAATCCACACTGTTCATAAAATACTTAAATTCCAATTTCAATGTATTCTTTTCAAAATGTGGTTCTTACACTTCTTTTATTATTGAAAGATTTCATTTATGCGGGTTAATTACAAAACCAATTTTTATCCGCAGTAACATAATGTTCTTATCCTAGCTAAATAAGTCAACTTAATACTCGATTTCTTCATATATTCTAACGTTGTTTTGAGGTGCTCGGTATTATTCTAAATACATTTCCTGAGCGAGTGAGTGAGTGAGTGAGTGAGTGAGTGAGCGAGTGAGCGAGCGAGTGAGC
>NC_068987.1:63391196-63401053 GCF_001194135.2 Octopus bimaculoides | reverse complement strand
CGAGTGAGTGAGTGAGTGAGTGAGTGAGTGAGCGAGTGAGCGAGCGAGTGAGTGAGTGAGTGAGTGAGTGAGCGAGCGAGCGAGTGAGCGAGTGAGTGAGTGAGCGAGCGAGCGAGTGAGTGAGTGAGTGAGTGAGTGAGTGAGTGAGCGAGTGAGCGAGCGAGTGAGCGAGCGAGTGAGCGAGTGAGTGAGTGAATACAATTAAACCAATATAGGATACAAAGGAAAATTAGACGTAACATATCAGAAAAAACTCACACAAATTGGGAATCAAATGTGAAAATTATATTTAGCGACTAGCAAAAAAGCCACACTGAAGGAGGTCTTTCTGCCAGTCTTGAATAAAAACAGAATTTCAATTTAATAATAATGTCTCTTTCCGCATCTTTATAACATAATTAATTCGATGGTTTCTAATTAAAATATTATAGCTTCTAGCGCAAACACAAACTTTTTCTAATCACAAACTTACTGCTTTTTCACATTTCACTAATTATATACAATACTAAAAGCAGAATAAGGGGTTTTGTTTTAGATATTGCGAAATAATTACGATAATTCCTACAGTCACCTGCTTGCTAAACCTCTCCTACACCCACTCACACCCACATGCAGACGTACATATGACTCTCATACCGCATGTATTCTTATCTCGTTATTTCTCCTCCCTTTTATAATATATTAAATACAACCCTTCGACTTTCTCTTCTTCATCTTCTTCTTCTTCTTATTATTATTATTATTATTACTTTTATCATTGTTGTTGTTATTATTGTTGTTATTATTATTATATTGATAGTTCTACTCCACCCATTACAACATCGTATCCCACCTTTGATACCACTAACATGCTTATTTATGACTTAACATCTTTTCTCTTTCTAGAGGTAGCTATATACATACATACGTATATATATATATATATATATATATATATATATATATATATATATATATATATATACATGCAAACATACTTCATATATACATATATATACAAATATATACACACATATATATATATATATATATATACATATATATATTTATACATAAATACATATATATATACATACATACATACTTCATATATACATACATATATATATATATATATATATACACACACACATCGTTGTATAGGCACTTGCACACACTCACACACACACAGGCATGCAGATTGGCGCAAAAGTTGCTTTTCAGTTCTAGATATGACCACACCCGATCTGTTTTTTATTTGAGCTTATCTTCAGAGAAAAGTTTCCACAAACTACAAACACTCCAGAAACTAACGAATAATAATAATAATAATAATAATAATAATTATTATAATAATAATAATAATAATAATAATAATAGACCAAAAGTAGTAGTAGTAGTAGTTGAAAACTAGGTTTTAAGAACTGTTTATGCCACATTTCTGATTGTAACGCCTTTTGATTCCTCACGAGAATCTTCCCTTAACTTAACTTTAAAAGTTGTATTCCCTTGAATGTTCTTTATAAATATAATAAAGTTCCCGGCGAAGAAGTCATTTTACTATAAAATCAGAGGGCGTTACCTGAACATCTCACTGTTCTATTTCCTCTTGGCAAATTTATCAGTGACAAGGTCACAGATCGCACGATATAATAAATAAATGCTGTAATTGAAGGTAACAGTCTTTGTATGATTTTGAATGGATAATGTGTGTTTTCGACGATGCAATCGTTTTAGTTTCAGCACACGGTCCCAGATGAAAATCACTGGCCTGGCAAATACACCTCTGAAATTTATATTTCACTAACTCAAAATAACATTGTTTTCAAATTTTGGCACAAAGCCCGCAAGTTCAAGTAAGTCGATAACATAGACCCCAGTCATCAACTGTTGGGGGATGTGCTTCTTTTTGTCGAGCTCAGTGAAAGGCAAAGTCGGTCTCGGCAGAATTTGCACTCAGAACGTAAAGACGAACGAAATGCTGCTAAGCATTTTGCCCGGCTTTCTAGCGACTGTGCCAGCTCACCGCCTTGCAACAAACTAACTAAAAATAATATTAATTGCTAATCTGTTCTTTTATTCTCTCCCCGTATGTCATTTATTAATTGCATGTTTTTATTAATTATTTTATTAATTATTTGCTTTATTAATAGCAGGTTTTTTCCTCATTACATTATATATAATTACGCTAATCATAATTTCTTAGGCTCAAACCAAAACAGCCTTCAAATTATAAATATCAAACCAGGACAACCTTGAAATTATAATCATTATAACTATTATAGATCCTTGTAGGAAGAATTTCTGACCTAATTCTCTTTATATACAATGTGTATACTTTGTAATGAATAATAAAATTCTAAACGTTAAACAGTTTGGAAGTTAGAGTATTTTTAGGCAACTATCCATTATTTTATATTGAGCAAGACAGAAAACTCAGAATCTTTTATTAATTGTAAAACAGGTACGGATGTATGGTTCAGAAGCTTACTTTCCAACCATCTGGCCTTGGGTTCAGTCCCACACTGCGGCACCTTGGAAAAGTATCTTCTACTATAGCCCTAGCTTGACCAAAGCCTTGTGTGTAGGGGGTGGATTTGGTAGACGGAAAATGGAAGAAGTCCATCGTAAATATGTGTGTGTGGTTGTGTGTGTGCGTGCATGTATGTATGTGCGTGTTTGTGTGTGTTCCCCATCTCAGCCTGACAACCAGTGTTAGCTTTTTTACGTCCACGCGACCTGGCGGTTCGGTAAAATAGACCAACAGGTGTAATGGGGTCTATTTATTCGACTAAGCTTTTCAAGGCGGTACCCCAGTATAGCTGCAATCCAATGACTAAAAGAAATAAAATATAAAAGATAAGAGATAAGAGATATTCTGAATCCCAGAAATAAGTCATTTTTAATTCCATTTGTGATTCGAGAGGTCTCTTACGATGTAGATACATCACACACCCGTTGGATCTCTGATAAAGACGCGCAACATGAAGCTTGGACTTGAGCTATATCATGAGTATGTTCGTTAGTTCGTAACTGAGTTGTGCATAGCAGGGTTAGCACTACATACTGATTTCAATAAGTTTTTTTGTTTTTTTTTGAGGTCGGGGTTCCATCTTAAAATTTAAGTCTTTGATCCATTAACCGGGACATTATGTGACATTTTAAAGTAGATCGTCGGAACAAATGTGCAAACTGGACGGGGTACCGGAGCAACCACTTCAAACTGAAATTACACGGTATGTATGGTAAACCTACGTATAATGACCTTAACTTTGACAAAATTCTTTTACTTTGACAAAATTCTGAACATACTGTTTGCTGACACAAACCATCACTAGTTTCCTAGGATTCTACTGTTTCAATTTTACATATATATACATATAATATGATATGGTGATCTCTCCGTCAGAGAGGCGACAATTCAATCTCTGATAGTTTATAACAACTTACTCACCGTCAACGTTACCTCCACTACGATTCTTTGAAATTTAGCTGCAGCTAAACGCACTTGGGTCACCCGTCATTCCTACTCTGTATTCTAGATGCGAGTAATCCCCCCACAGATCAAGTGCACAAAACTTTACTGAAATTCTCCTTGCTTCGAATGACAATCAACCAGAAACACGTTTTAGTCGGTACGTTCATTCTGTACCCTACAAAAATATGAATTAATCTTTAATTGCACTAAACTCACCCTGCAATGAACGTTATATTATAGACTCAAGGGTTTTCCCTAGATTAACTAATAAATACCGTATTAAGAAACTATATAAGCCATGCCATTAAAATATTCAAGAAAATCTTATGATGACAGAGTATCAGGTCACCCAATGTGCACATAGACTTTTTTATCCATTTTTCTTCTGCTTCACGCTTTTACACGTCTTCACTACATTACATAACTGTTAGTGCACTACATTGCACAACGTACAGCACTGCATTACACTGTATGCAACATACCTCTATATGACATACCGCACTACATAGCATACAGCACTAGATTACACGACAAATTACACTGAATTACACAAGTTATAATACATCACACAGCACGTTCCACTACGTTACTGAACCTACAATAGTACATTACTTACTTAGCACACTTCTCAACATTATCCATCATAAAAAGCAAGTGCATAACAGTAAAAATAACTTAAAATTATAATTCTATGATATGTAGGGCTCTCGCAACTCTATATAATTACACAGAACCATGCAGTATATGGCAGCTTCTCCAGCTAGAAATAGCAATGAAATTTCTCTCAAACCATTTCCCACTGTCTTAAAACTAGAAACACATATTAAATAATGCAGTCCTAAAATACACTAAACTTTTCGGAATATGAGATCATGAAGGCAGAAATACCTTTAATCATAGATCTGTTGGATCTATATCGATCTGGAGTTGAACGACTTACATTTCCAGAAGAAAACCATTCTCTTCATTAACGAATTTTCTTTTATTATAAATCTTTAAAAATTTTGCAGATTTTTTTATTATAATTTATTCATTAGTGGAAGGAGAAAATTGAAGGCTCCAAATTTCTTCTGATTAACCTTGGCTAATGTACAGGACCGCTGGGTGAGATTAATGTATCCGATATTCAATCTGCATTGCTAGAGCGTAAACATGAGCAGTGAGTGAATTCCAAAGTGAAACATCTTTTGGTAAAAAGACAACACAGAATGTTACAGAACGGAAAATACCCTTACATCTAACAGGTTAAAGAAAAGGGGACAGAATAAGATAGTGGAAAAGAAGTAGTTTTTGTAGCAACAGAAGAGATTTGCGAGAGGTTGCTGAAAAGTTCCTGACTTTAAGGATGTTGTGAAAGGCCTGGTTAAAGACATAACCATCCGAGTTCTTTTACAGGGCTTAGAAAAGTGAAGAATCGATGCAATAAGTGTGTGAATCTGAGGAAGGAATATGTTCAATAAAATGATAATTAACTGATCCTCCTGTATTTTCTTTTACCTAAAGCCAGGAACTTTTCAGCACACTGTCGTATAAGAAAATAGAGCAGTGAGTCAGCAGGTATTAAATATAAGCGTTGAAAGGTTTCCATATCAAGTGAATTTTTCTAATGGTTCTTAGTGCGTTACGTGAACAGTATTCTATTTAAGAATAAGTCGGCGAGCTGGCAGAATCGTTAGCACGCCGGGCAAAATGCTTAGCAGCATTTCGTCCGTCTTCACGTTCTGAGTACAGATTCTGTCTTTCATCTTTTCGGGGATAAGTACCAATCAAGTACTGAGGTCGATACAGTGGACTCAGCCCCTTCCCCAAAATTGCTGGCCTTGTACCATAATCTATTCAAGGATGCAATTTTTGATATGTGTGTAATTAGCAAGCGTAGCTTTTCCGCGAATCAGTGGGATCCATGTATTTCTATACATGGATGGGTAGATATATATGGTTGAATCTCCACCGGTCTCGACGACGAAGATTTAGCTGTTCGATCTACTGAAATACCTACTCATCGTATTTGTGTGAAAGTGCTGAGCCTTCCACAAACACGTCTGCTCATCGTTATTCTCAGGCAGAATCTGTATGACGGGAGCGTCACAGAGCTGCTCGGTTGGGATTACAGGCACAATCCAACGCTTCAACACAGTTTCCATCTACGGTACGGGTCGGCACGAGGCTATAGAAAATTATATATGCCCTAGGTACTGCACAGTGAGATCGAACGTGGGTAACATGGGTTCTCGTAGCTGCGACGTGAACTTCGTAAGTATTCAACCGTACTGTACCTATACATACAGGTACAAACACACACACATATAGATACTTAGATACTTACACACACGCGCACACACACACACACACACACATAGATACTTGGATACTTACACACACACACACACACGCTCATTATTCTTATTGTTGTTGTTAAAGCTTCTTGAACAGATGGTTTAAATTTACGTCAGCAATTTTTCAAAGGTGATTTGATTGGTTTCCCATAGTTCTTGCCTTGGAGTATTTTAGACTTGAGACAGGAAAGTATCATGTGTTTTGAAGGGAATCTGTATGCATGCATGTATATGTGTGTGTGTGTGTGTGTAAAGAGAGGGTGTGAGAGAGAGAGAGAGGGGGGAGCGTGTGGTCAGGCAGAGTTTGTGAGAGGAGAACCCTAATTGGAGAAAGTTGATCCATTTTGTTGCCCAGTTTAATATCACCATTGGCGGTAGGTAATTTTTTGCTTGATCCCAAGTATTCTGACAAGGTCCTGGTATCCTCATGTGTTGTTGCTTTCTACTGTACCTTCTTTTGTGTAGTGACTCAGTTAGTTAAAGGGTACAAACAGAAGTAGTTTTTTTTGTAGAAGCCCTCTGAAACCATTAACTTCTAGACTTCATCTGGCTGCTTGCAGAGGATAGCAGTAATATGGGAACCGTAGTTTTTTGGGGTTTTTTTCATCTCTACCTGACCACCAATCTCTGAGCTACTTCGAAACTCATGTGCGATACGCTTCCACTTTAGACTGAACCATAAATTTTCATGTTTAAACAAGAATACGCGTATCTAGTGGACTCAAAATATTGGTCTCAAATTTTGGCACGAGGCCAGCAATTTCAGAGTAGGGATAAGTCGATTACATCAACCCCAGTATTCAACTTATTATTTTTCATCGACCCTGAAAGGATGAAAGGTCAAGTCAGCCTCGGGGGAATTTGAACTCAGAACGTAAAATATTAAAGCATGAGTTGACCATATCGTCGTAGATTACGTACAAGGAGGGAACTTCTCAAGAATCGTTCGACTTGTAGGAAACAACAGCCAAACCTTCTTCGAATTACATTCTAACGTCTTTAAAAATTGACATATTTGTTAAGGTATAATCAATTCGCAATACCCCACCCCCACCCCCACCTACCCAAATAAAAGAGACGAGAAGTCATGGCTGAAATATGCTTGATCGTAGGATTCATAGATTTGTTCAGACAGAAGTGACTTGGTGCTAAACAGCAACATACGATTAATGAATTGCACGTTTTTGAGAAATTATAGAAATTATTTAGGATTAATCAAATGTAAATCTCATAAATGACGTATTGAATAACTGAAAGCACAAGAATCAGTAAAAGATGTCTTTGATAAAGTATTTTGAAGAAAAATAAATTAAGTTTAGAAATATTAGTTCGATGGTAGAAATGGATGAATCCAGTCAGACCTCACACGAAGTGCATTACAGTCTTTAGTCTACCCCCACCCTACCCCTTTTTCCCGCCGAATTCAAATCCCACTGTAAACAACTTCGCTTTTCATCCACCCGGAGAGTGATAACATGAATATTAACGACAGAAGTTGCACACATAACTTCATTCAATGAATCTATGTATTAATACATCTTCCCTACAAAAACTGGCCTTATATACAGCTGAGTTTGTTGCGGTTGTTCTTTAGCTTTATATCATCCCTGATTAAGCACACCGTTAATTAAAATAATTATAGACGTGACCATCCCGTTTTTTGGGGGTTAATAGGACCACATTGTCCAATATGTCGTTTCACTTTTTAAGACGGCTGAGTATGATGATTTGAAGGAGATTTGGCTGCTATTTCTAACATCTCTAGCGACTATGTAGTGGATGCCTCTTTAACTCCATTCGGTTTAATTTCTTGTTGTCGTGTCATCCCAGATCAGCCCTCATCCAACAGTCCTATAATACACATGTAGTTCTTGCGCTGCCCCTCCCCCTCCTCACCCCTAACAGTCCTACAGTTCATAAATTGTACTGATGAGAGAACCCTCATCCAGCAATACTATAGTACAGAAGTAGTTATTGTCATTGTAATATAACCCCAAAGTAGCCCCCATCTAGTTGTCCTACTGTATGTATGTAGATGTTGCTGAAGTGTAACACCAGGTCAATCCTAACTGAACAGTCGTTTGTTATACAAGTTGTCAAACAAACTAGAAGGAGCAACCTACAGGTCAGTCTTCTCAGTGCATAACTGCGGAAGACACTGTACACTCCGAATTTCACTGCTGAATCATATACGGTGCAATGTGGCTATTTGGACATATTGCTCACCAATGTTCATTCCATTTCGCTAAAACCGTTGATTCTAATGTTGGTCACAGCAGTAACTGCCAAGATGGACACGGCGGAAGCGCTGAGTATATATGTGATGCTGACTTCTAGTGGCAAAACATGACAATTGCTGTTCTGCCCTTACTGATGGTGATGTTCATCCCAGTACAATACATAAATGGAGATGTCAACAAGGTGGTTTACATTCCAGTGTATTTATATATATGGGGGTGGGGTTAACGAGGTGGTGTACAATCACTCCACTGTGGCGCTAAGGACACCAGAGTGGGTACTTCTGCCGACTTACTGTGGCAAACGAGTGGTCAGGGTAAGGATAGGCAGAGTACCCCCGGAGATTGAGGTGGTGTGACTGGTGGCAGTCATTATGTACAATATGGAGGAGGAAGCAAAAGTTTTAAAAGTAATGAGAACGAAAGAAGTACACTGATAGGATAGGGCCTCGAAGTGGCGGTCCAGGTCAGTTTGCAAGACTTGCACAGGAGGTGATACTGCCGGAGGAAGTGAGATTAAGAGTAGTGGTGGAGGGAAAATCTCCAACCTGTTACCAGTGTGGAGTAAGGGGATACATGAGAGCAAGGTGTCCCCAGAATGACAAGAAAGGTGAACAGGAACAGCAGCAGCAGTGCTTTGACATATAACACATTCGATTCTTAATTCAAGCTATTACACTTTTTTGTTTCTTTATTGAATATTGATATCAACAGTAAGCATGGGTTCGTTTCTATCCAATGTCATACTGTTATTGTAGTGTTTTATGACAATTTATAGATTTATTCTTCCACTGCTAGTTTTGTTTATCGTTTTTTTTTTTTGTTTTTTTTTAATTTGAGGAAAATTCACCTCTATACAGATACATGACGATGGAGAGCCAATTAGAAGAAAAAATAGCATTTTCGGCACCCGCTTCTCGTTGCCTTCAATGAAATTTCTAAAGCTGCCAAAACCACTCGAGGCAGTTGTACTGTGTACAGAAGAGTTTCTATTATTGAAGAAAGCTGCACAGAAATGGTTTTCACCCGTCAAGGAGGGGGAATTTGACCTCAATGACTCTCCAAATTCCGGCCGACATACTCAGTTTAATGAGAATCAATTGACCGAGCTTACCCATAAGGATCTGCACCAATCCACTAGGGAATTGGCCCAACAGATGGTATTCCCCCGTGATATATTGGTGCCGTTTTCTTCGCTAGTTGAGTAAGGTCCACACGACCAGACCGGTGTCACAGTGTACATGCTCGCCCCCACGTCGCTAATGTGACCAAAAATGCTATTCAAGAGCTTGGCTTGGAAGGTCTGCTGAATCCACCGTATTCTCCTGATGCAGATGATTGACCTATTTTGGCCACTCTCAAAGAGTTTCCGGAGCATTTCATTCAACGACTTGGAGCTGAAAACGTGGTTGAATGAATTCTTCAAGTCGTGACCTAGTGCTTTTTACCAACCTTCAAAGCATTGACAAGCTGGTCGCGAATAAAGGAGGAGAATATACTATGAACTGATTTCTTAAAATTACTGATGTAAAATAAAGAATTAAGTTAAATAGAAAAGAACGACCGAATTTATCTGCCAACCCAGTTCATGAACAACATAAATCATCTTTTCTCATTCTTTTAAAGCATAAATCCTTTGTGTCTCGTCACATAAACACAGACAATACAAATTTTTATAGATATTACTTTAAATCACAATTTTCTCTCTTCCGTTTCCCCCCCACAACCACATCTCTTTCTCCCTTTCTCTCTCTTTCTCTTTCTCTCTTGCCCTCTCTCTCTCTCTCTCTCTCTCTCTCTCTCTCTCTCTCTCTCTCTCTCTCTCTC
>NC_068987.1:63389970-63390663 GCF_001194135.2 Octopus bimaculoides | reverse complement strand
ACACACACACACACACACACACAACGGTACAAAATTATTCGTATGAACAGAACGGTTAGAAGTAATTCAAACAGTGAAATAAGCTTACGCGTGAGAAAAATGAAGAATCTAAGGAAAACGTTTCGGGAAACTCACTTTGTCAAACAGATAAAGAAATATCAAGTAGAGTTGTTGTAAATATAAATTGAATTAAAGAAATGGGGGAAGAGGGGAGGAAGAAGACGTTAGGAAAGGGGGCGTAAAACTGTTGTTATATAACGAATAACCACGAATGCAACAACAAATGAAGTAAACCTAAATACCACTAATTTAGACAAATATGTTAAATGCATACATGCGCGCGCACACACACACACACACAAATGCACACGGATATATGTATATACATGCATACATATATATGCACATATTTCCTTAACATGTCGCAAATCTGGTATCGTTTCCCTCTCCATATCTCCATACGATTTACACCCCCTTTCCTAACGTCTTCTTCCTCCCCTCTTCCCCCATTTCTTTAATTCAATTTATATTTACAACAACTCTACTTGATATTTCTTTATCTGTTTGACAAAGTGAGTTTCCCGAAACGTTTCCTTAGATTCTTCATTTTTCTCACGCGTAAGCTTATTTCACTGTTTGAATTACTTCTAACCGTTCATGTATATATATGCCTATATATATATATATATATAT
>NC_068987.1:63388357-63389766 GCF_001194135.2 Octopus bimaculoides | reverse complement strand
TATATATATATATATATATATGAGTATATACTTACATATATATATTTATGTATATATGTGTATATATATATATATATGTGGGTAGGTGTATACATATACATGTATGCATGCATACATACATACATGCATGCATACATACATACATACATACATACATACATACATACATACATATGTAACGCGGGTACGCGTGCATGTGTGAATATTCCTATCAGTATTTGCTGTGTTTATGGAAATAAATTGCAAAACCAAGTCAACTTCTATTTAGCAAATAAACTGGAAACGAAGTGAGGCAGAAACTGTCATCTCTATATATGATTTACTGTAGCTCTAAGTCGCCGTTCTGAATGTTATCAAACATCAAATGAACTCGACGAAGCTAAGAGGTCTTTCGGTTTTTTTCTTCTCTAAAATTCCCATGGAGATTTTTTACTGATCGCGAGACCAGACGATTCATCATGTCGATTTTGTTTTTCCGTAAATGCCTCGTCCCTAAACGAAATAAAAGAAATGCAATAGACAACAATTACAGCAACAACAAGTAGCTGTAACAAGGACGGTAACTCAAGATCAAAATGTATTACAGTAAACATATCTACGTATATGTTTCACCTTCGTATATGTTTCTTTCTTTATTTTAATTTATTTATTTATTCTTTATTTTTCTTTCTTTATTTTCCTTTATTTTTTTCTTGCCATTTTCCCTGTTTATTTGTTTGTTGATGTATTCCACTATACGTATTTGTGACCTTGACACAATGTAAATCGGAGACAATTGTAGTAGTAACAAAGTACCAACAAGAACAACACCAGCAACAATTAGAGCAACAGCAGTAACAGCAGCAGTAGCAGCAGCAGTTGCACCAGAAGCAGTAACAACGATAACAGTCTACAGTAGTGGTGGTGGTGGTGGTGGTGGTTTTGGTAGTCGAAGAAAATGACTGAGTTATCAAAAGAAAGGTCAGCGGCGGCAGGAAAAAGAGCAGCAGCAGCAGCAGCAACGCCAGCAACAGCTGCAGCAGCACCAGCAGCAGCAAGGAAAAACAATTGTAACATCTAGTTCAGGGTTTCTCATACAGCGCCGGGTCAGACCCCACCCTATTCCTCCCTCTCTACAAAGGCCGCCTTTGAGATTAAAATTGGGACGAAAAAAATTGCTACGTTTAATAAAATTAAAATATTTTTTAAAGCTTTTTAAACTTCGCCAACTCCATATCAAAGACTGACGAATTCTACGAAAGCGAGCCCTATTTTAGCAGGAAAGGATAAAAAAAAAAAAACAGTTCTCTGGGGCAAGTATTTTTTTACTATAGTCCTGAGCCGATCAGAGCTTAGCGAGTGGATTTGGCAGACGGAAACTGAAAGAAGCCCATCTTATATACACACACACACACACACACACACACACA
>NC_068987.1:63378091-63388343 GCF_001194135.2 Octopus bimaculoides | reverse complement strand
TCTCTCTCTCTCTCTCTCTCTCTCTCTCTCTCTCTCTCTCTCTCTCTCTCTCTCTCTGTATTGTATTTGTCTACCACCATCGCTTGACAACCGGTGTTGGTGTGTTTACGTCCCCGTGACTTAGCGGTTCGGCAAAGAAAAACGTTATAATATGTATCGGACTTTAAATATAAGTCATGAGGTCGATTTGTTCGACTAAAAGCCCTTGAGGTCGGTGCTGCAACACGGCCGCAGTTCAATGACCAGAACAAGTTTGTCAATTTGAGAACCATTGATCCAGTCAATGAGGATGCGGCCTCGTGAAAGTACAATGGTACTTTATTGGTATAAATGACGCTTGAGTTCTTTTGCTGTTGTTTTTTCTAAGGCTAGACTAGCGGTGTTCGCAAAGGTTTTTTTTTTCTCTTTCTGAAATCAATGTAGGTTTGGCGTGTGGTGTCTGGGTTAGGTGCGAATGATGCTTGATCAGGGAGCATTGAGATTTTTTTTTTATTACCCACAAGGGGCCGACATCAGGGAGTATTGAGGAAGAATGAAAGGTCATGGCCATATGTACATGACAGGGCGTTGTTGGATGTGACAGCAAATATGTCATTGACATATAGAAAGGAAAATGTGGTAGGGACAAAACTGATCAAAACCTTGAGAAACACCAGAGTTAATGCAGAGCGGAGAAGAAAGAACAGTACCTGCAGATGTTGCAATTGTACATTTTGAGTTCAACTCCTGCTCGTTAATCTTTGCTTTTCATTCCTCCGTTTTCGATAAAATAAAGTACTTGACAAGTAGTAGGGTCGATATAACTGACAACTCTTTTCCCTTAAAATTTCTGCCCAAATGCTTAAATTAGAAACATTCAGTGTTTGATTGACAGAACCGGTGGAGCGCCGGAAAAAAAATGTTTGTATAATTTCTTCCGAAACCCGATAAGTAAAAGAAAATAAAAGACAATCCAAATTTTAGCATGTGTAGGTTGGAATTAACGGGGCAATCAAATTATTGTTTTAAAATTTTTGGTCTCGATTCGAAACCCGCCGCATTCAACTATGCCTTTCATCCTTTCAGGGTCGAGAAAATAAAGTACGACTCTAATCGATTATCCTCATCTCCTAAATTCGCTGGTCTTGGGCACAATATGGCTAACTGGCAGTATCGTTAGCATGCAGGGCAAAATGATTAGGAGCATTTTGATTCCTATTTTAAGCTATAAAACGAATGTACACCACCCCGTCTTTTCCACCTCAGTTATAAAGTATTGATCGTATACAGAAATAAGAAATAGATGCGAGAGATTGGTAAAGCAGTATTTCGTTACGGCCCTTTATTCTTTAAGTTCAAATCCTGCCAAGATCAGCTTTACCTTTCATCATTCCTGGTTTGATAAAATAAAGTACCATTTAAGCATTGTGTACAAACGTTACCTTCCCCTAAATTGTGGGGCCTTGTGCCAAAGTTAGAAATAAATATTGCGTTATTGCTGTTGCTTCATTCAAAGTCAGTCCTAGTTTAACCCTTTAGCATTCAAATTAAATGCAATGCTTTGAATGAATGATTCTTACAGCATTCAGACTTTTATGATGTGATCGCTTATTTTTAGCATGACATTGCAGGATAGATGTTGTGAGAGGAGGCAGTGTCTGGCCAGTTTGAACATAAAACAGGTAGAATCATTTGGACCTGATATGGCCGGTTTAAACGCTAGAGGGTCAATCGATGTAGGATCAAAGTCATTCCACATGTGACACTTCCGTCTTTTGGGAGGTTTTGTTTTCTAGAAACATGTAGGATTCCTTTGTAATTTATCTCTCTTTAAGACGATCGTGTATAATTTAAGGGAGTTTTGACTGCTGTTCCTAGAAATCAATACGATTATACATATAATGGTTTCAAATTTTGGCTCAAGGTCAGTAAGTTCGAAGGAAGGGTAAGTCGGTTTGATCGACCCCCAGTACTCAACTGGTACTTATTTTATCGACCCCAAAAGGAAAAAAAGGTGAGGTCAAGCTCGGTGGCATATTATGACAGTAACATACTAACACCGGGAGAGCACCAGACACAAGCAGTTCCCTCTTTCTCCCCCTCTTTCTTTCTCACCGTGTTTCTCCCACTTTCTCTTCCTCTCTCTCTGCCTTCCTCTTCCCTTCCCTCTATCCCTCTCTCTCTCTCTCCTCTATCCCTTCCCCTTGCTCACTCCGTCTCTTCTCGCCTCTCACTTTTTTCACTCTCTCTCTCGCTATCTTTCTCCACTATCTCCCTTTCTCCTCCTCCTTCTCTTTCCCGCTTTCTACTTCTCACTTTCTCTATTTTTCTCTCAGATTTCCATAATCGATAATAATCTACCAACCAATATACTGGTATCGATTCAGTCTATTCCATATAAATTCACCCATTCTTACACTATTCGTCCTAGTTTTCTAATCAAACAAACTATTATTATCTGCTTCTCCAATTCTTTTGTTTTGTTTTTGTTTTCTGTCACTTTTCTCGATGATATTAATGATGATGATCACGATGATGATGATGAGGATGAGGATGAGGATGATGAGGATGAGGATGACGACGATGATGGTGTTATTGACATTGTTGTTTGTTATTGTCCTTGCCATTGTCGTCATGCTTTTCTTCGCCCTTGTTATTAATGTCGTCATTGGTCTCGTAGCTGTTGTTAATAGCTTCACTTCTGCTATGAATTCCCATAAAAAATCCTTTAAAGAAAGAAAAGAAAAAAAATTCATCAAAAAAACGAAAAAAACAACTAACTGGCCTATGGGACCTGTAAAAACCTTGAACTTAAATTGTTCCACTCGATGCACTTTAACTAGAGTTGTAGACGCCATTGTTGTCTAAAGCTTTAGTCAATAAGAAGCCACGAAGATAGTAAACACTAATACAACAACAATGTTGACATCATTAACAACGAAAACAGCAGTAAATAAAAATAAACAGAAAGAAACCGTAAAAATACTACGAAATAAACAAATCACAGCGCAACTGATACGAAAATACTGGAACCGCTCCATGTACTATTGTACATTATATTACACTACGTATCACAATATGCACGTTACTATACCGTATTACACTTCACTACAATATATTGCACTACTCTATACTGAATTAGACAATACTACAATATATAATATACTATATTAGAGTACACTACAATATATTATTCTATATTATATACTACACTGCACTATACTTTAGTTTTCTATATTACAATATACTACATTACACTATGCTATATTAGACTACACTATACTATATTATAATACGTTAGAGTACACTACACTGCAATATACCACACTAACTTATACTATATTAGACTAAACAACATAATATTATAGTACACTACCCTACACTATAATACTACATAATATATCACTCAACAACACTACACAGCATTATACTATGTTACACTCGTTATACATCCTGACTATGTTACGCTACACTTCCCGATTATTTTTATGCAGCAGTTATCCTAGTTATTTTTCCTGTTCATTCAGGAAATTTGTAGTACTGTGTTCATTCACAAATATGTTACTTCTCGAAGAATAACGCTTATACTACGATTCACTGGAAAGATTTAATAAGATAGAAACGTGATTAAAGTCGTCGCCATAATGCTAAAGATGAGTCTTACTCAGCATAGCATAACATGTTTAATTAATGTTAATTAACTAAAATTAATTGAAGCTAAAATTTCATTATAATCTTGTTTTTCTTTTCTCTTTTTTTCTTTCTCATCACTAAGAATTTGATTTTAATTATATCAGGGCTTACTACATCATGTATATTCGCACCTACTTTACTATTAAGCTTTTAAAGCAGCTGGTGCCCCTAGGTATTCTCCCCTTGCCCACCATTAAATTAGCTTTCTATATTTTCTACATCATTCTGCTTTTTCCTGTTGTCTGGCTGTTTTGATCGTTTATTACGTCAAAGAGGGTAATAACTCGAAGAGAGAAAGATATCTAGAGTGAGTGAGAAGGGGAGACAAGGGGAGCGGAGGTGAGACTAAGAGAGAAACGGAAATAGTGGAATCACTATTTAAATAGCGATTAAAATAGGAAAGGAAAACATGAAAGAGAGTAAGCGGCATAAGGTCTACATCTGTGCGTTCAAATCGCAGGCACGGTTGAAATGTATAACATAATGAAACAATGTCATGATCTATAAATATATGCATCAAAAGATATATCGATGGCTAGGAAATTAAAGTGAAATACGCTTGGATAGCAAATGGTTGAGTGTTACACTTTTATCTTTTACATGTTTCAGACCAAAGGTGGAGGCCATGCTGGGGCACCACCATTATTCATTTTTGTGTTTTAATTAGGTTTAAATACTTATCGGTACTATAAGAGTAGATATATACATACATCGGCAGAAGGGAAAGTAGATTTGATACTTAATTAGAGAGACAGACGGACAGACAAGCAAACAGACAAAACCAACAAACATACAGCCAAACAGACCGACATACAAACAATAGACAGACAGACAGTCAGGTAGGTAGGCAGGTAGGTAGGTAGGTAGGTAGGTAGGTAGGTAGGTAGGTAGGAGGTTAGGCTGCGGATATATCAATAGGTATGCAGAGAGAGACAGACAGACAAATTAACAGATACACAAATCGATAGCTAAACTGAAATAAAATGTTACATTCAAAAGTACAGTTTTGATCAAGTGGCAGGATTTCAAAAGTACTATCTGAAATAACTTGTTTGTGTTTCATATAATAACAATATTTTCAAATATGTTGACTTACACTATGGAATATCCACGAGTTTCTAGTATAATATTATACTATACTACGAACCAACAGGATTCCACTCTGTGATAACTCACTCTGCTAGAAAGTGCAGCCAAATTTTCCCAAGAAAATGGAAGAATATGTTGCGTAACATAGTCTTACATATACTGGAACGATGATAGCCGGAGTGCATTCCGTCATTCAGTGTTAAAGGGAAGCTAAACAACAGCAACACAGCACTACATTTTAGTACTAAGTTATGTTATTACGCTATGTAGAGGTAAATCAGTGAAGAGGATATTATATTTACATTATTTTATTTTAAATGCAATTTAAAAACAATAGACGCCGATCAGAAACTTGCAAACGTGCGAGAGTAGCGAAGGAGTGTTCGGAACTCGATTAGAAAAAATTTCTCAAAAGAAATTTGTAGACCAACGTTTTCCTTACCGATATGAGTCAACATTTATCAGCGAACACGAAAATATGTTCTGTTCCATTTTTCACACTCGCCAGACGACCGTAAATGAAAAATCCGGAGGAAAGATGTAGCCATAATCAGTTTTGCTTTCTCCTTGTGTGTTCTCTGTTTCACTTAAAAATATACAAACGTATTCTGATCAATCATAAATTAGTTTATTAATTCTTGTATATTTGTTAAAAAGGTAAATGTATATTCAAAAGATTTTACAACACATCAGCTGATTTATTACATAGGTGAGCTTTTATATGTAACAGATAAAATAATTTATCATGTATATAGTACAATATATTTTATTATCATTAGTCTACTAATGAACACCTCTTGTATTCATTAATGTCTCATACTGTTTCGACTAGGTTTTTTCTTCTTTTTTTTTTCCTGTCTTAGTGAGGAAAGAACTGTGTCATGGACCCTTTTTGGAGTTTCAATGACTACAGGAATAACTTGTTCTAAGACCGGAAACCAAACCTGAATATTTGCAACAGAGTGTACTTTACTAAAGGCACCCAAGAACCAGTGGTGGGAGAGGGATGAAGTCTACTACTCAACAACAGGCTCTTCCCCTCTGACGGGCTTCCGCACAGCCTGCGTCTACTAACCTTCACATTCAACGCTTTCATTGACCAGGAAAGAAAACAATTACTTGCTCAAGATACCGCCCAGTAGGATAGAACCCGAAAACACGTTGTTAGGAAATGAACTTCTTACCTACAGTCATGCCAGTCCCTATTTTTACGTTTCATCGTTCTGTGCCTGTTAGCTTGTATCATCTTCAAGTGGCGCCATTCTGAATATGAACATGTTATTGGGTTAGCTTTGAAATTGCAGTTAAGGGGACTTTAGTAATCTTGTTCGTTACACTACAGTTTCGGAGAATAGTAAACAAGAAAGTTTAAAACTTAAGAAACTTCATATTTGACAGTCAAAGATTCCTGGTGGCATACCAGTCAATTACAAGACTTCTATAATTCAAATGAGGACGTCTCTACGTAGTCATTCGACTTGCCAGAAATAGCAGCTAAATTTTCGTCAGAAACAGCAGCTAAATTTTCGTCATTTTGGATGGCTTCGTGGTTAAAGTGTTGGGCTCACGATCACAAGGTCTTGGGATCGATTGTTCTTCGTGGAAGTATGTTGTATCTTTGAACAAGGCATTTCATTTGACGTTCTTACAGTCTACTCAGCTGTAAAGGTGTACCACGCAAGTGTTGATGCAACCCTTTTTTCTTCCCTCCGGCTACCACATCCTTGATGTTCCGCTAGGCTAAAAGTGAGACGGGGAAAATGCTGTCTGTCTCTTTGCGACTACAGCGACACCTGAGACAGTTAACGAAATCATGGCATAGAATACCAAGTCATAATCACTTGTTTTCTTTATTCACTCCTAAATATACAAAACACTGGATAGTCACAACAATATATCTTTCTGGATAGATCTACTTTACTCAGGGTTTACCTGGGACTCCATCCATATGACAAAGAATAATAACATGTATCAAAAATAATTGGTATCCCAAGTTCATACAATATAAGATTGAAATGCAGTCAAATGCATGAAGTTTTTGACTAGCTATGCAAATGACTCGAATTAACATATGTTTGCCAGTACTCTGCTTTGCTTGTTGGAAGAATACATTATCCCACAATACTTCAGCTATCTAGAAATGGTATCGGATTACTTGCAAACATTACTAGCGGTAGATACGCTTTACAATCGGGGAGATTTATATCGCCATCTTATTTATAGTATGAATTCCAGGCTAAATACTGGTTCTTGGGGGATTTCTGTGATTCAGAAGAAAAAGAGAACACAGGAAATGGAAATAATGTGAATAGTTTGATAAAATTATTCATAAGTCAGCCAAATGAGCAGATGCATAATTACTGTAAAATATATTATATTCCAGAACCATATAAAACCAAAGTCTCTGTATTTAGGACTCCCTCAGTCAAGGATGGCGCATGACTTTCTGTATCTGCAAAGTTCCTCTCCAAAGTGCAAGGCCTATGCAAAATTTTCTATTGTGTAATATCAGAAGCTTCCCATACATGCAAGTTTTCGCTCTCCATGCCACCGACGATGTCCAAAGGAAAAGCAAGCCCGACACAGCTTGGCGCCAGTATTGTCGCTGGCTTTGCCATCAGAATACAGTGTACCGGAATGTATATCACAAGTCATCTTGTACGACACTTTAACAGTTCCATCAATCTTCCGCCCAAGCGGAACGTAGCGATTCTGAACCAATGCCCCGGGCGTTTCTATACCACGCTTTAACGACTCTGTTAATTTGTCACCTTGATAGCTTTGTACCATCCTTAGAAAGAAAATTATCTGTACTGAGAAAATATTGTGGATAATAAACGTGACATTATAGCTGTATTCTGTGTGGGTCATACTGCCTATAAAAACACGCACGCTGATTATTGTTTTACTTCAGTTTTATTACCAATCAATGAGTTAATCAATTTCTATTGGTTAATCAATTAGTAGGTCAAAGACCGTTTGTCACAGTTTGTAACCTTATCAATGATTATGTGTCTCTGTGAAATGAACAGTATACATGTAATAAATGCTGAGGATAAAGAGATTCTTGACGTGCAAATAATCTTTTTGATAAAGTCACAGACTGTGACGAAAGGCCTTTGCTAGACTAATCCATTAACCAGTTTACCAATTGTTTAATTATCTAATTGATTGGTAATAATACAGAAGTGAAACAGAAACCCTCCCAAAATACACGATTTCACACCAAGAATCCTGTAGAACAAATTAAAGTTCAAACAAACAATACATGACCATCGGCGATAGGGCAATGTAATCAAATTCTACTGTTCTAGATGTTTTTGTAGTATCAGACAGAAATTTCACCAAAAAGAAAAAAAAAGTCAAAGACAAAAACTAGAAACAGAAATTGCAATCTAAAACATATAATTGTAAATATCGAGAATGTATGAATGGAAGCCCAAATAATAATAAAACAAAAATACAAATTATAATGGGAGTCCTTGGAATAGTGAATCATGTAGGTATGACAGACTCCCATGGGTGCTTCAGATTCAACAGTCTACTAAATCATGTCTTGCTAAATCATACGTAAACTAGGAATATAGCCAATCCCACGGTTACTCTCTCTCTCATTTGACACTTGAGAAACAATTTACAGCGGGTTTTGGTGAGAACCAAGTAACTTGAAACAATGATAGATCATTGATAAAATAGAGAGAAAACAAAATTAAATAACAGCAGCAGTAACAACAACAGTAACAATACTTGAAGCACAAGGCCTGGAATTTTGACAGGAAGGGGGCTAGTCGATTACATCTGTACTCAACCGGTACTTATTTCATCCACCCTGAAAGGATGAAAGGCAAGGACGACCTCGGTGGAATTTGAATTCCGAACGTAATGATGGACGAAATGCCGTTAAGAATTTTGTCCGGTATGCTAACGATTCTGCCAGTTCGTCGCCTTAATTCTGTCTAATTTTAGCACAAGGTCTGAAATTTGAGAGTGCTCAACTGATATTTATTTTATCGACCCCGAAAGGAGGAAAAGGAGAGACAAAGTCGACCTTGACTGCATTTGAACTCAGAACGTAAGACTGGAAGAAATTCCGCTAAGCGTTTTGCTCGGCGTACTAATAATATTTTCTAATGTAGGCACAAGGCCTGAAATTTGAAGGGAGGGGACTAGTCGATTACATCGAACCCAGTGTTTCACTGGCACTTAATTTATCCACCCTGAAAGGCAAAATCGACCTCAGCGGAATTTGAATTCAGAATGTAGCGACGGGCGAAATGCCGCTAAAAATTTCGTCCGGCGTGCTAACGATTCTGCCAGCTCGCCGCCATCTCGATGATAGTAATAATCCTTTTTTCTATAGGTACAAGCCCCGGAATTTTGGGGTGGGAGGGGCTAACCGATTCTACCGACCCCGCTCAAAATGTTGTGTGGGGTGATAACAGTTCTGCCAACTCACCGGTTTTGCAACAAAATTTTAAATGATTTCAAACATAAGAACGCTGTTTCATATTTTAGAAATGGGTTATTATCGGTTGTATGCCCCTCAGGTACTTGATGGATACTTTTTATGCGATCAACCATAGTAGGATGAGTGCCAAAGTCGATGGCGTCGGAGTTAGAACAGACGACAAATAGAAACATAGCTAAATACTGCACATTACCGTTTTTAATCCATCCACACACACACACACACACACCCTTAAAAATATTGGTTTCAAATTCTTGCACAAGTCCAGAAACATTGGGGTAGAGGGTAAGTCAATTACATAGACCCCAGTGCTCAACTGGTACTTATTTTATCGATTCTGAAAGGATGAAGGGAAAAGTCGACCTCCGTGACATTTGAACTCTCAGCACATAAAGACCGCGTGGTAAGGATTCTGCCAACTTGCCGCCTTCTCCCAGCCCCTAAAGATATTAGTAACCATTTCTAATTTAGGCACAAACAAGGAACTTGTGGATGAAGGAGCAATTATGTTGATGCATCTATTTGATTAGAACTATATTTAATCGATACTATGAGTGAGAGAGAGGGAGAGTGTGTGTGTGTGTGTATGTGTGTGTATGTGTCTGTGTGTGTGTGTGTATACATTAATATATTTATTTTCATATCCTCACATAAATGCACACATGTTTATGCACTTCCATATAGCTTCAAGAACAGCAGCTTATAAGCCTTCAGGATCAGCGTACTCGCCAAGACGTGTTGACATAGTGACACAGATAAAACTTATATTACGGGGCAGACGTTCCATTGAAATGCAATTGTTTAGTCTTATCAGATCATTTCACAACTATACAAATGGCTTGCACAGACATTGCACATGTGTACACAAGTATGTATACATGTGTGTCTGTATATATATATATATATATATATATATATACACACACACACACACACACACACACACACACACACGCACACACACACACACAAGGTGCGGTGAATAAATTGTCGTCTAATTCATGATCATAATTTCAAAAGTTT
>NC_068987.1:63376130-63377078 GCF_001194135.2 Octopus bimaculoides | reverse complement strand
GTGTGTGTGTGTGTGTGTGTGTGTGTGTGTGTGTGTGTGTGTGTGTGTGTGTGTGTGTGTGTGCGTGTGTGTGCGTGTGTGTATGTGTGTGTGTCCACTTGAGTTCGATGAATAGCGATTAAACCAACTTTTACACGAAAATTCTCGTCAAAAGACAAGGGAACTGGCAGAGAAAATGGAATGCTCCCACATGGATTCCGCATGCTTTAAGTGACAACAAAAATCAACGAGCCACAATCTCTGCTGGTTTGCTTGCACGTCACCTCTCAATTCATGGAAGCATGCAACGATTTTTTTACCGAATCGTTACTGGCGACGAAAAATGGTGCCTGTACATCAATATGAAGTAGCGTAATGAATGGCTTAGCCCCAGGAAACAAGCGACACCGCGCGTGAAACAAGATCTTCATCCGCGTAAAACGATGTTGTGCGTATGGTGGGACTGGGAAGGGATTATCCATTACGAATTGCTTGAACAGAACCAAACGGTCAACGTGAAACTCTATGTTCAATAGATGGAACGACTCAATACGACTATTTAAGAGAAAAGACCTAATCGTCAGCATAGAGTTCTTCTGCTGCACGACAACACCCACCCTCATATCGACAATATGACCAAGGAAGCCATTCAAACGCATGGCTGGGAAGTGCTGCCACACCCACCGTACTCAGTTGATTTGGCACCAACGGATTTCCACCTCTTTCGATCCCTTTCAAATGCTATGCGCGGAGTTTCGTTCAATACTAATGCAGAATTGAGAGCTTGGTTGGATCAATTTTTCGAGTCGAAATCGGGTGATTTCTACTAAAGAGGTATTGAAATTCTTGTTGGACGTTGGGAAGAAGTTGTAAACAAGGGTGAATGCATTATTGATTAATTAGTTGGTATTTTTTATTAAAACTTTTAAAAAAGTAAAATTTTAAAAAACGGCGGGAACTTAGTTGCCA
>NC_068987.1:63370683-63373800 GCF_001194135.2 Octopus bimaculoides | reverse complement strand
TATAATCTTAAATATAATGGGATTAGCAGTATCCTGCTTCTCTAACATACTGAGAATTCAGAAACAGCAGCCAAAGAACTACTGATTCCAAAACTACAAATTTTTCTCTAATTGATAGCGATATTTATGGTACACACAGAACAAAAAACTGTGTGTAAATCAAAAGTAGACCGATGGCCCAATAATCAACAACAAAGGGAAAAGAACTGAAAGTAAAACACACCAGGCATACAAAATTCATCAGTAACTGATTTTCGTTATATACAGTCGTAATTAGTAGTGTTAAAACCGCAAAAGCACGACAGATTCTGACATAAATGAACATGGCAGTTTTTGTTGTGAAATGTTTAAAATCACTTCTTCATGAAACATGTAGATAGATAGATAGATAGATAGATAGATAGATAGATAGATAGATATTCATACATGCATACATCTTTTAGATTTTACATGTTTCAGACATTGGACTGCGGTCATTCTGGAGCAGTACCTGGAAGAATTTTAGCCGAATAAATCGATTTCAGTACTTATTTTTTTTTTTGTTTTTCGTTCTTTTGCCGAACTGCTAAGTTGCGCAGATGTAAGCACACTAACACCAGTTGTCAAGTGATCGTACAGGACAAACACAGACATAAAGACACATTCACACCACACACGTGCACGCGACAAGCTTCTTTCAGTTTCCGCTCTACTAAATTCACAGAGCTTTGGTCGGCCCAAGGCTACGGTAGCAGTGACGTAAGGTGTCACGCAGTGGAACTGAATTGAGAACAGTGTGGTTAGTAAGCAAACTTCTTACGACACAGCCACGATTAGCTCCGGGGCGACCAAAGCCTTGTGGGTGGATTTGGTAGACGGCAGTTGAAAGAAGTCTGAAAATCAATACCCTCCTCTCGTTTTTCACTCTTTGGTTTATCCTTCGAGAAGGTGTTTCCAGCGCCTGTTTTGTCGGGCTTCTGAAATGCAGCAATGCCGATATTGTAACGAGCCAACTCCATTGCTATTATGCCATTTCGTCTTTCAGGGTTACTCGACATTTTGTAATCAAGAAGTGTCCTCTAACATTCCGCGTTCCCACTCTTAATCTGTATTTGTTGTTTGCTTGTTTTCTTACATATATACATAATACATACATAAATATCTATACATATATGTGTATGTATGCTTATAAGTGCTTGCTTGAAATTCAAATTTGGTGGTGATGCTGATATCCGTTACATTCCCAAACTCTGGAACAAATTTCTAAAAACTGCAATTGACCTTGTCTTCAATGTGGAGGTACGCTGACATTTCTGCTACCCTGAAACAGATGCCTTCGACCGTGATTTTTGGTTTCATGTCCTCGTGACTGAATGAGAGTTGGGGCAACACCTCATTTTTTCTTCTTTTTTGTGCTGCTGTTTTCTAACTTGTTTATTGCATACATTCAAATCTCTCAAAAGGATTTTGGAATCAGTATATCATCACCATGAGTAGTAAGAATGATTCTTTGTGTGACTGACGGCAAGTCTATGAGAACGGCTGCAAACCTTACTAGCGCCAAGACAATTTACTGAGGTACTCTAGTCAGAATAATTGTATCATCTGTGCCTGTAATTTATTTATTTATTTATTTATTTATTTATTTATTGGCCATGAGAAAGATGTGCTTTTTTTGATCAACCTGAGAAGCTACTTGCATCTAAACAAACTACTGTCGCCAGAGTAGTTTTTGAGAAAATATGCTCATATTTTATTTAATACAGCAATTTCTATTTTTCTTTCCATTTCTTTTTTTTTTTTCTGGTAAGATATTCATATCACAATTTCGAAATATATGATCGTTTATGAAATTCGGTTGAACCCTTTAGCAAATCGCACTCGTAATAAATATAGACTCGTAATAAATATAGACTCGTAATAAACGTTTAACGCATTTATAAATGTTTAGCGCCTTATTTCCGTAGATAAAGCCTCGCCCCATCATAATTTTTCTATTTTGTACTTTACGAGGATACTGAAAGCCATGCGTCTTGTTTGGCCTGTTGGGTGCAATATCGTATGTTTTGATTTTGTTTCTTCCTGTTTTTATTTTTTTTTTTTTCAGGTAGTCAGTTTTAAAATCTTCACTGTGTGACACCTTTCGTTTGTTCGACGATCGTGTGAGAGATGTGCACGCTTGATCATCTGATTTCATTGTATATAACATACATTATGTGTGTATGTGTGTGTATGTGTGTGTGAGTGTACGTATTACTGTGAAAACACACAAATATCAGTATTTGTGTGTGTATTTGTGTGAGTGTGTGTGTGTATTTGTCCATGTATGCGTGTGCATTTGTGTGCGTGTATGTGTGTGTGTGTGTGTGAGCGCGCGCATGTCTGTGCATGTACGCAATATATATTATATATAGACTCGTAATGAATGTTTAACGCATAACTGAATTTCAATGCTATCAAATTACGTTATGGGCATTTTTTTTTATTCTGTTCCAGTAATGAATTAATGAAATGCTTTATACGATCTATATTTTCCGTAATTTTGTTCGTTTTTTGTTTTTGTTTTTTGGGGTTTTTTTTTCTTCATATTTCTTCTGAATAACCGATTTCCTCTCGTGTTGGTAAACCTATCAAATATTGATTAGTGAAAGCGATGCTCCAGCATGACAATCTCCCTAATGACTAAAACACACTGAATAACACATAACAGGATCCCATTAAAGAAACGAGATTCTTGAAGCATAACATTCTGTGGATTTATTAGTAGTTTATGCTATAACGATCATTTACACCGAAATAACACTGTATACTGAAGTATAATAAAGACATTGAGATGAAGGAAGCTTCTCTTTTACTTGTGTTAATCACTGGACTGCAGCCATGCTACGACACCGCCTTAAAGGCTTTAGTCGAACAGATCGCCCCTAATATTCACTTTTTTTAAATCTGGTATTCATTCTGTCAGTTTCTTTTTGCCAAACTGCTAGTTTACAGGAACGTAAACAAACCAACTCCGGTTGTCAAGCAGTGATGGGACAAACATAACACAAACGCAAGAAACACACACACACAGAGTATATTATACATATATATATATATATATATATATATATATATATATATATATATATATATATA
>NC_068987.1:63368867-63369798 GCF_001194135.2 Octopus bimaculoides | reverse complement strand
ATATATATATATATATATACATATATGAACCTGATAAAAACTAGACACTAATATCTGAGTCGTCTAACCCAAATAAGATTATCTATGAAGAAAAATGGCGTAGGAGTGTCTGTGTGGTAAGTAGCTTGATTACCAGCCACATGATTCCGGGTTCAGTCCCACTGCGTGGCACCTTGGGCAACTGTCTTCTACTATAGCCTCGGGCCGACCAAAGCCTTGTGAGTGGATTTGGTAGACGGAAACTAGAAGAAGCCCGTCGTATGTATGTATGTGTATATATATATGTGTGTGTGCGTGTGTGTGTCTGTGTGTGTTTGTTTGTCCCCCCAACATCGCTTGACAACCGATGCTGGTGTGTTTACGTCCCCGTCACTTAGCGGTTCGGCAAAATAGATCGATAGACTAAGTACCAGGCTTACAAAGAATAAGTCCTGGGGTCGATTTGCTCGACTAAAGGCAGTGCTCCAGCGTGGCCACAGTCAAATAACTGAAACAAGTAAAAGAGTAAAAGAGTATAACCATGAGCCAACAAACACTTTATATTTCAATAGAATGAAGGACGACTCAGTTCAGAATAAAGAGACTGAGACATGAAAAGATCTTAAACAATCACAGCAAATATGTATTCCTGTAATAAGCTGGCTAACAGCTATCACCATCGTTTCGACATCTGGGCAGAAACATGCAATCCGACGGTGTCAACATCGTTAAAAATATAAACGCTGCTCGGGAATTAATAATAATCAGCACGAAACATTAGCGTAGTATGTCCATTACACCAACATCTGTTTATTACTACAAGCAACAACAAATAAATAAGTAGTATTAACTTACAACTTGAGTTACGAAACAGTGTGTGTATATGTGTGTGTATACATATATACATACATACATACATACATATATATATATATATATATATATATATATA
>NC_068987.1:63364666-63368487 GCF_001194135.2 Octopus bimaculoides | reverse complement strand
GCTTTTCTTTTTCCGTAAAGGGAAAAATGCCTCACAAGCAACCAAAGAAATATGCGCAGTTTACGGTGATGTTTCTTTATCCTAAAGAAGTGTACGGAAGTGGTTCGCAAGGTTCCGAGCTGGAGATTGTAGCCTTATTGATAAAGAGCGATCAGGCAGACCATCCACTACAGATAATGACCAAATGAAGTCATTAATTGAGAATAACCCACATTGCACAACCCGAGAATTGGCAGAAAGCCTCAACCTATCAAAATCCGTCGTTCATGAGCACCTGCTAAAGCTTGGGTACACAAATCACTACGGTGTTTGGGTATCACATGAATTGAGTGAGAAGAACCTTTTGGATCACATTTCCATCTGTGATTCGCTTTATAAAGGGAATGAAAACGCGCCTTTTTTAAAGCAAATTGTGACAGATGATTAGATATGGATTATCTACCGAAATGTTCAGAGAAAGTGATCCTGGAGTAAGCGACATGGGCCACCCTTAGTCACCCCAAAAGCGGATCTTCACCCTAAAAAAGTTTTGCTATGTGCCTGGTGGGATTGGATAGGAATTCTATACTATGAGCTTCTCCCAAGCAACCGGACAATTAATTCTGAGAAACACTGAACACAATTGGACGAGTTAAAAGCAACAATGCAAGAGAAACGTCCAGAATTGGCCAACAGGAAGGGTGTTGTTTTCCATCATGATAATGCAAGACCACACGTTTCTTTGGGAACCAGGCAAAAATTGCTGCAGCTCGGATGGGATGTGCTACCCCACCCTCCATATTCACCAGATATTGCTCCTTCGGATTTCCACTTATTCAGGTCTCTGCAGAATAGTCTTAATGGTAAAAATTCCAATTCCTTGGATGACGTAAAAAGATACCTTGATGAATTCTTTGTCATGAAACCACCTCAATTCTGGGAAGAGGGTATTTTCAAGTTAAAGGAAAGATGGAGACGCATTGTGCAACAAAAAGGTTCATATTTGGTTGATTAAAAATGTAATGGCAATTAACTTTTTTCTTTCCTTTAAAAATCGGCACGGGCTTTCCGGACAACCCAATATATAGTATATAACGTATCTCGCTAATTTAGTTTTATCTGCCCGTTGTTATAAAAACTATTTGTTTTTAAAGAATATGGCTCAGAATGCTGTCCGTTAGTGTACATAGTGATTAGTCCGCGTACATGTGTTAAGCTCATGTGACAGTCGCACAAGAAAGTCACATAAAAGGTTTTATCCATTGAATATTGAATATGTTATATGACAGTTAAAAAAGAAAGATTTATTGTGTTGCATCATGATTTCATGAGTCGTTCGTGGGGTTCCCACGAGAGTTGTTATTGGGATCCCATCTTTCTCTTTCTCTCTTTATTTGTGTAAACACGTGCACGTGTATGTACATAAGCATATATATAAATAACGTTCTTGCAGTATGTCACCTCCATATCATTACCACCATCGTTCTACCTATAGTATTTAGATTATCAATAATAATATGGGTCCCGGGATATTGCAGCAGATCTTCGTCACTATTTATCAAATACTCGGCAAGCATTTTCCTTTCACTCCTTATGCAATGATCTATATTAATCAGTCCTCTGCCACCATTCTTTCTTTTCATATACAGTCTGTTTACATTTGCAGTTAACACTTATTATTATTATTATTATTATTATTATTATTATTATTATTATTATTATTATTATTATTATTATTATTATTATTATTATTATTAGTTAGGCTGTTGCTTTGTTTTATACGAGCTGTTCCAAGTCTCACCCAGAGACCTCAAGCAACAGCAAGCTTGACGTTGTGAGTTCTAATTCCGCCGAGATCAACTTTGCCTTTCACCTTTTCGGAGTCAATGAAATAAGCACAGGTTAATCACTGGGATCACTGTAATCGACTAGACACCTCATCATAAATTTCAGGCCTTGTGCCTACAATAGAAAGGAGTATTTTCTAATTGTTGTTGTTGTTGTTGCTGTTAAGGCGGTGAGCTGGCAGAATCGTTAGCACACCGGGTAAAATACTTAGCGATATTTCGTTGGTCATTACGCTCTGATTTCAAATTCCACCGAGGTTAACTTTTCCTTTTATCCTTTCAGGGTCGACAAGCTAAGTACCAGTTGAACACTGGAGTCGCTGTAATCTACTTTCACCTCTCACCTCGAAATTACTGGCCTTGTGCACAAAAATTTAAAACTATTATTATTATTGTTGTTGTTATTGTCATCTGTCTTTACGCATTTCGTACGTCTTTACGCCCCGAGTTCAAATTCTGCCATGGTCGACTTTGCTCTTCATCCTTTCGGGGTCGATAGATTAAGTACCAGTGAAACACTGGGGTCGATGTAATCAACTAGTCCCCTAACCAAAAATGTCAGGCTTTGTGCCTTTAGTAGAAAGGATTATTATTATTGTTATTATTGTTGTAGTTGTCATCCCTTTTTACGCATTTCGTCCGTCTTTACGCTCCGAGTTCAAATTCCCCCGAGGGCGATTTTGCCTTTCATCTTTCGAGGTCGATAAAGTAAGTACCAGCTGAGTCTTGGGGTCGATGTAATCGATTAACACCGCCTCAAAAAATTTCATGTCTATATCAGAAAGGATTATTATTATTATTATTATTATTATTATTATTATTATTATTATTCAGTAGTTTTATTTTTATAACGTGCTTTCACTTCACTACCGAGCGCAGCTCTGTGCGCCTTGGGTATGTGCTGTGGTTTGCTGTGGTGCTCTTATGTTTACTGTATTGAAAGTGTTTTGCGTAGAATGTGTGCAGTACCCAGTAGTGCAATTTTCTGTATGTTATATATATTTGTAAGTCCTGGTATTTTTGTTATGTATTTGTCTGAATACTTTTTTATTATACCTAAGGCACCTACTATGATAGGAATTGTTTATTATTATTATTATTATTATTATTATTATTATTATTATTATTATTATTATTATTATTATTGTTATTATTATTATGTTGTTGTTGTTTTTTTCTTCTTTCTTCAAATTTTCTTCCATTTCTCGCCGAGTGTTTTCCGTACACCTAGAGGGCAGAGAAACTCATTGTATGCATTCCCAGTTTACACACGCAAATTCACAGGTATTATTGTTATTATTATTATTATTATTATTTTATCATTATTATTATTATTTTATTATTTTTATTATTATTATTATTATTATTATTATTATTATTATTATTATTATTATTATTATTATTTATCATTATCATCGCCATTATATTTATGTTGTGCAAACATCATGTGTCATATTACTTAATTCGAGCTCTAAATCATCTGCTACAAAAATAAATATTACATTACGGTGTTTTTCCCTCCAAACAAATGATCCCTTAAACAGTATACTACTACTACTACTACTACTACTACTACTACTACTACTACTACTACAGCTGCTGATATTACAGCAACAACAACTGCTTCTATAGCTACTATTACTAGTACTATAGAAGTATCACGTACCACACCTACCTATCTATCCCCTACTCTTTTACTTCCAGCTCCCTACTTCACTTTGTTTTTATGCGACAGTTAATATATTTGTTTCCACGGGGTTTTTGGGTCACCTCAGAAGATTTTTCTTGATTGATGCTTTTTAGGGACTTTTCTTTCTTTCTTTCTTCTTTGCTCTTTCTTTC
Organism: Octopus bimaculoides; assembly: GCF_001194135.2. Lineage (NCBI taxonomy): Eukaryota > Metazoa > Mollusca > Cephalopoda > Octopoda > Octopodidae > Octopus > Octopus bimaculoides. The sequence continues at coordinate 63,364,819 of NC_068987.1, read as the reverse complement.
TTCCCCGCGTTCATTCTTCTTTTGGAAGATGTTTACATCACATGCATGACTGATGTTTTCTCAAGGTCACTTATCATCACACAACCAACTTAACCCCAACTGCGACACACATACACACACACACTCACACATCACACACCCGTATATATATAT
>NC_068987.1:63363123-63364191 GCF_001194135.2 Octopus bimaculoides | reverse complement strand
ATATATTATATATATATTATATATACGTGCATACACACACCAGCTTTTGCATTACCACGCACACACGCACACGCACACAAACACACACACACACATACACTTCTGTTCTTATTTACTTACATTTCATCTTCAATTGCTTTGTGAATGAAAGCCCTTAGATTCAGAACCAATTGACTTATTTATAAACAAGGTTGGGTTCAATAAAATAAGATTAACTGCTTGTTTATCGTAAAGTTGCAAGTTAGTGAATGACCAAGAGTTTAAATTTTAGGGACCACAGACCGAACAGGGAGTCAACCGTTCATATCTAGTTACCGTGACTGCTGCAGAATGTTATGACCAAAGCAACTTAACTCTGATCTAATTAAACCAATCAATTATAAATCATGAGGCTAAAATTATTGATATAAACAACCAAAATACCTTTGTTTGTTGGCTTGTAGTAGTAGTAGTAGTAGTAGTAGTAGTAGTAGTAGTAGTAGTAATTCTTCTTCAGGATGTTGTTGCTACTGTTGTTGCTTAGTGATGATTTTGCCCTGGCTGAGAAGGGAACTATGACCAAATTATTTTGGCTGTGATAATCCGATCCTTTTCCTTATACCCTGAGCAGGGCTGGCCAAACCACAGCTCGGATGCCCATATACGGCTTTCTGACATTTAATGTGCATTCGTGAAAATATATTGGATGAACTCCATTCTTTCATCAGAGCAAATGCAGAAGATAATTAATAATAATAATAATAATAATAATAATAATAATAATAATAATAATAATAATAATAATAAAACTGTTTTCAGTATTTAAGGAAGCTGACAAATACAAACAAGAAATCAATCTACCTAACAAATACGAAGAAGAAGAAGAAGAAACAACAAAATCTATAAAACAAATGAAATCCAAACTAAAACTAGAACAGCAACGGACCATGATAAAACGATGGCAAGAAAAGCCCCTACATGGTAAATACTGGGCTAAACTAAATGCGAAAGAAATAGACAGAGAAAAATCCCAGCAATGGCTGAGAAGCTCAGGACTCAAAGCAGAGACTAAAGGATTTTTAATTGCTG
>NC_068987.1:63357507-63360553 GCF_001194135.2 Octopus bimaculoides | reverse complement strand
ACTAAAACAAAACTGTACAAATCCAAATATATGGTACCCTAGGCATAACACCTACACGAACTTCTAACTTGTTGTCTCTTGAGGTCTCTGGGTGAGACTTGGATCCAACTTGTACAAATGCAAAACAAAAGTCAAACATAAAATAATAATAATAATAATAATAATAATAATAATAATAATAATAATAATAATAATAATAATAATAATAATTTCGGCCCAAGGCCAGCAATTCCGGAGAGGAGATAAGTCGAGTGGTACTTATTTTATAAACCCCGAAAGGATAAAAAGCAAAGTCGACCATGGCGGAATTTGAACTCAGAATGTAAGGACTGACGAAATGCTGCTAAGCATTTTGCCCAGCGTGCTAACGATTCTGTCAGCTCGCCGCCCAAATAATAATAATAATTATTTTAACGGGTGGAAACAGTAGATTGTCGAGGCATAGAATTGCCAAACAGAGAGAGAGTGGAAGACCCTGATGATATTGAGTACAAGTACCTTGGGATCCTGGAGCTGGACAATATCTTGCACAGAGAAATAAAAGACAAGGTCATCACTGCATATTTCAAGCGCTTCAAACTACTCTTGAAATCAAAACTGAACTCAAGGAACCTTATGACTGCCATCAACATATGGGCTGTTGCTGTAGCCCGCTATAGTGCACCCATCCTGAAATGGACACAAGTGGAGATTGACCAACTCGATCACACCACCCGAAAGACAATTACAATGCATAGTGCCCTTCACCCTAAGGCTAATGTACACATGTTCTACATGAAGAGAGGTAAAGGTGGACGTGGGCTGATTAGCGTACGGAAGTGCATCAACAGTGAAAGAAGAAACATAGCAAAATATTTGGTAAATAGCAAACAAGGCTTGCTACAGTATGCTGCTAATACAGAAGGGTTTACCAAAAATGGACGAGAGAGTGCTCATGAATTCCGATCACACTAACAAGAGAGAAGAAACTCTACTTTGCATGGAATTATATGATAAGTTCCACCGTGAAACTAACAAATTAAAAGACCAGGAAGCATCATGGAGGTGGCTCAGCAAGAGTGGCCTAAAAAAGAATACTTAAAGCCTAATCATCACTGTCTAGGACCAGGCATTGAATACCAACTCAGTGAAAAAGGAGATATACCACACACGTGCAACGAGCCTCTGCAGAATGTGTGAGAAGAGGGTCGAAAACGTGACTCACATTGTTGGTGCTTGTGAAAGTCTTGCGCAGAAAGAGTACAAACACAGACACGACAAGGTAGCCCAAAACCTTCACTGGTTACTATGCCGCAAGTATGGATACGAGGTAACGGCTGCTTGGTACCAACATACACCGGAGAAGGTAATGGACGAAAGGGGGAAGGCAAAAATCCTCTGGAACTTTGACTTCCAGACAGACAGGGTGTTAGAGGACTGAAGGCTAGATATAGTAACCTTTAGGAAGGATGAGCAAGGCACACAGAACTGCGCTCGGTAGTGCAGTGAAAGCACGTGATAGACAACTGAATAATAATAATAATAATAATAATAATAATAATAATAATAATAATAATAATAATAATAATAATAATAATGATAATAATAATAACAACAACAACAATAATAATAATAATAATAATAATAATAATAATAATAATAATAATAATAATAATAATAAACATGACACTTTATAATCATTTACTGGGTATGAACAGAGAGCCTACTGGATTAGGACGTATGCTTAATGTTCATAGTTAGTAAAAAAAGTATTTAAGAAGTTAAGTCCTAATTTTCATACAATATCTAAGCAACGATTTGTTCCGCATGCTGAGACAAAGTGTGGTGAGAAGTGATAAGTTAAAGAAATTTCAGGTCAATAAGAATTACAGAGAAATGTCTTATGTCTTTAAGCGTCGGTGTAGAATGGGTTGATCTCATGTAGTCAAGCCCCGACCTCAAGCACATCATGTACACATGAACGAAGTATAACACAAGACGTTTGAAAACATTCTTTAACTCAGTAGATTTTGCCATGTTAAATCTGCTTAAATTATCTCTATTTCTATTTCCCTTGAAACACGTATTTATATCGTCTGCCAACGATATAAATGTGTGCATTTATACATCATGCGTCCGTATGACATGTCCTCTCAAGTTAAATAACACAATATTGGATGGACATTCTAACAAAATATCCGCGTTAAGATGGATATAAAGATTGTCTTTTAATATTAATACTGCTATTCTCGCAAATAATTATCTTTTAGTAAGCACGCTGGCTATTTGCGGGATCTGTGCTTGAAAAGTCACTGAAATTCTGTATATCGTTGGCAGTGAGATTCGGTTCCAATTTTAGAATATGTACCGCCGTAGCTATGGTATGCAGCTACCGGACGTCTGTCACTGAGGAGACGGAGTACGTCTGTAATGTAGAAGGTCCGGCGCCCGTAACAGACGATCCTCGTCTGCCAATGATATAAATATGCGTGCTTTTATTCACCATGCGTCCTTATACGAGGTCTTCTCAACGTAAATATCGTTGTATTCGGCGTTCTAAATATTCAACCATCATAATGATTGCCTTTAATATATATAATTAAGGGTACTAACAGGCAGTACCGGCACCTAACATAACGGTCAAAATGACCAAACCACAAGTTTTCACTTAAACACAAAGGTGAAATCGAGCAAATGAAGAAAAACCCCAAGACCCTACACCAATGATGAAATTAATCGAAAATTTTAAAAGTCAAACATACCTGTATCACTGTGATTTCGAACTTTGGGAAATACCCTAAGTTGATCTCCAACGAGTTTTACCGGGTCCAGCGAGTCTTAGCGGGTCCAGCGAGTCTTACCGGGTCCAGCGAGTCTTACCGGGTCCAGCGAGTCTTACCGGGTCCAGCGAGTCTTACCGGCATTAAAAACGGTCATCGAACATATTGGTTGAGATGAACAAACTCTTCAGCCCTGGGGCCGGTAAGATTTGCTGAAGATGAACTAAGAGTATCTGTCAACGTTCGAAATCACGGTGATACGGGTATGTTTGTTAGCACCCTTAATT
>NC_068987.1:63355333-63357264 GCF_001194135.2 Octopus bimaculoides | reverse complement strand
AGAGAGAGAGAGAGAGAGAGAGAGAGAGAGAGAGAGAGAGACAGACAGACAGAGAGAGATGCCATCACGACTGTGTGTTTAAGCAGTTGGTCAAGTAGTGGCACCATGACTTTAACAGTGTTCTCAGCACAGATCATGAATAGGTAAAACAGCGCTAAAGGTTATAGTGTTACTGAAAAAAATGTCAAATAACGCATTGCAAGGAGAAATACGGGACAAGCGGATTAAGTGAAGCAGTCTGACACGGAACCAAAACCTTACTGCAGACATGGTGTTTAAAGAACTTATATTACGATGCAATATCACAGGGAGATATTCATGACTATCTCACCGACTTGTATACATATATATACTCATAGGTAACTAAATGAGAATTAAATAAACAGTAGCGCTACGCGTAAGTTAGTGTTGAAGTTTCTATTTCACTGAAAAGATTTAAATAAAATCGAAACACATATGTAATTATATCCCATGCATACCAGGAAAATATGAGTTATAAATAGTGCTTCGTTCCCCACTTACCGGATGCTTATTTTTTTGTTAGCATTTTTAATGGTTCTTGTATAAAATATTACCCCTTACTACTCATGGTTGTGTGGTCATTTTGCAAATAAATAGTAGTTTCGGGTTCGATTCAGCTGCACAGTACTTTAAGCAGACCAAAGTCTTTTGAAAAGAATTTAGCAGAGTGAAACTTTGTAGATGTTCGTCGGAGAGGCAATTCTTGTTCTTGGGTACTAGACAAAATCTATTATCCCGTTAACACTGTCATCTGGCCATGGGTGCCTTTAGTAACGTGCACTCTGTTGTAAAAGTTCGGACCAGGTCTTATGTCAAAAGATAATTCCCTCCTTCTCTTACTCCACCAGTCTTGGAGACTCCGAAACGGATCATAGATGCTACTCTTATTCCTCTGACTCAGCAATTTTAAAGAAAATGGAAGGTATACTAATGGTATGATAAGGAGCAACTAAGGAACATATATATGGTCGATTAACCTTCAGAAACAGCTACAAGGCTTCATGTAATCAAACAGTGCAATCAGAAAATGTAATAAAGATTTGGATGGTGAGATCCTTGATGAAATGGCTGAAGGAAAAAAAAGGTGGGGATTAGCAAGACGGGAATGCTTCGTGTGCAAGTAAATGACGAATTCCAAAGAGTAAAATGACCAAATGTCTTTAAAAATCTGGTTCCCATGTTTTCTTTTCCTTCTGTGGTTGACTTGGGTGACCTTCCGCTGTTTTTGGTAAATATTTTTACTGACTGTCCTAAAGAATTACTTCGTAGGATTTTAGCGTTATATCTATTGGTATATTCATAAAAGACCTCCCAAGTCACTGAAATTTTTCTATACAGAGTTTTTAAACAGTTGTCTAATTTGCAGTTGTTTATATGCAGTATGCGTATACATACATACGTATATATATATATATATATATATATATATATATATATATATACATACATACATACATATATATAATCATTATACATAGGATGTATATGCATGTATGTATATGCGCATATATACATATATATATATAGTAATATACATACACGTGCGAACAAAATATATATTTGTGTATTTGTATCAATTCTGTATATAGCCATATATATATGTATATGTGTGTGTGTGTGTATGTATACACACATAAATGTATGCATACATGCACATATGCATATATACCTACATTCATACATGCATACATACATACATTTCAAAGAACATTTGCTGCACTTAAGTTTTCCAAAAAGTGAAAAACTTTAAGATTTAAATTTTAGAGTGAAAAGAAACAACAGAAAAAGCAAATGAGTATCAACATTAAGAGAAAAGTAATTTTGTTGGAAGAAAAAATAACTCTATATGTACGTACCTACACACACACACACACACACACGTATATATATATATATATATTTATATATAT
>NC_068987.1:63352802-63354816 GCF_001194135.2 Octopus bimaculoides | reverse complement strand
TATATATATATATATATATATATATATATATGTACATATATATATATATTGTGTATGTCCATATGTGCTTGTGCGCGTTGTGTTTTCACACAGAAGTGCAAAGCTGTCGTTACACACCTGTACTACAAATGTACGCATGTATTGTCTGTTGTAATATTTTTTATTCTTCAACGAATTTACTTCCACCTAAAATTTTCGTGTGCCTCCGCACGAAATCGAAGGGTACGCGAAATTAATGCAATATGATAACGCGCATTTATAACACACACGTACACACACACGCACACACAGACATACATACGTGTATGTGTAAGTGTGTGTTTGTGTGTGAGTGTGTGCGTGTGTGCTGATATTGAACAGTGCGAATGACTTATTCAACACCAAATTGGTGGATAAATATTTTTTATCTGTGAGTATTTTCATCGATAAAGGAGACGAGTACCAATACTTCCTTGTGACACGCTTGAACAATCGTGTAGATCTCTTTATATAAAACCATTGGTTGCCTTGGTAACCCACAAATGAATAAAAAATACATGCGTATAGGCGCAGGCGTCGCTTTGACTAGACACTTACTTCCGACCCATATGGTTCTGGGTACAGTCCCACTGCGTGGCACCTTTGGTGAGTATCTTCTACTATAACTTCAGATCGACCAAAGCCTTGCGAGTGGATTTGGTAGACGGAAACTAAAAGATGCCGGTTGTATACATGTGTGCATATATTTATTTGTGTTTGTTTCTGTGTCTATGTATATGGATATATCTGTGTCTGTCCCCCTCCCCATTACCGCTTGACAACCGGTATTGGTGTGTTTACTTCGCCGTAACTTAGCGGTTCGGCAAAATACCCGATAGAATAAGTACAAGGCTTACAGATAATAAGTCCTGGGTCGATTTGTTCGACTAAAATCCTTCAAGGCGGTGCTCCAGCGTAGCCGTAGTCAATCTACTGAAACAAATAAAGAATAAAAGAATATATATATATATATATATATATATATAATTTGACAATCATCAACCCTATGTTTAGAAGGCAATTATAGCTAATTTTAACCATATTTATGTGGGTGTACGAGGTAGGTATCTAATAACTGCAGAAATTTTCTAGCTATATTCGTAGCCACATTCATGCTGCATAGAGGATTATATCTCTGCCTTGTCTCTTAGTCTATCTACGTTTTGTTCGATATAGGTTATACTGTTCTTAAAATTGGCCCTTTCTAATGCGGCATTATAATATGGAGCTGCCTTTCTGGAAGTAGCTTCATCAATAGATAGGATACACGCCTCCTAGTTCCATAAACTAATTGTTTAATTATTGACGGTGGATGGTTAGAGCCTCTATCAACGTAGGAGACGTGCTCATTTGGTTTATGGTAGGGTTTAAGTTTGCCTGTGTTAAGATTCATATGAATGTCTATGTTAGTGTTAGTTTAAGGTTAGTGTTAATTGTAGTTTTCGACTAAATATGTTTCATAATCTTTTCCACATCTTATCCATTTTTGTCCATTTTTAAGGTACTACTCCTGCACTGTTGTTTTTATATTATCCAATACTGTCTTCTATTATTTCGTCTTAAGGGCATGTAAGATGTAAAGGGCAATTTGATCTGCTATCTCTGTTCCATCATAGCTCCCAATAGCGATATCAAATAGCTTATCCATATTCTTTTTCAACCCAATAGGAATTATTATGAAAAACAATGACTTCCTAGCGTTTATCTGTTTTTATAAATGTGTGTTCGAAGCTATTAGATCTATGGTTGAATTTAGCATGTTTAACTAGATTTATGAGATCATCTTCAGACCTACCTAGATCTTTAATATGTGGTGGATATGTGTGTATGTGTAGTTGTGTGTGTGTGTGTGTGTGTGTTTGTGTGTGTGTGTGTGTACATATGTATCCTTTACTTTCTACTTGTTTTAATCATTAGACTGCAGCCTTGCTGGGGCACTGCCTTGAAGAAATATTAGTCGAATAAATCGACCCCAGTACTCATTATTTTCTATAAG
>NC_068987.1:63340691-63352106 GCF_001194135.2 Octopus bimaculoides | reverse complement strand
ATATATATATATATGTGTGTGTGTGTATATATACATATATATACACACACACATACACACAGGTTATTCAACCTAACTAAAAAAACAGCAACAGGGAACAAGAAGAATAATAAAGTTAGTGAAAAGTTGAAGTAACGGGCTTCCTCAGGGATTCGAGACTCTAGCTTTAAGTAACTTTGGAATTACATTTTTTTGGCTCAATTTGTTGACATCACCCTAAAATTGACCAATAGAATTTTGTTTATAGTCGAAACCGAACTGTCCGGGGAAAAAAGGAAGAAAAAATACAAACGATGCTGTTAAAGATTCAGTCGACCGTGAAATCAGAAAAACCAATGACGTTATAAGGAAATGGTCAGCTGGAATGCTGGACGGTTGTCAAACAAACTCAGAAACAAAGTAAATTGATTATCTACGGTATCCTCCCGGTTAAGTATGCACCCATTTAAGTACGCATCCCAGATAAGTACTTACAAAATCTTCAAGAATCACGGGTTCAAGTTTATCAACGATTTATTCTACGGCAACATTGATGAACATCTAAATAGATAACTAGATTACCCGTGACCCGTTGGGTAACCGGGAAACTCTGAGTTTCCCAGCACGGACCTTTGTTTCGTGAGTCTTTTTTTACTTTTCAAAGTTATTTCGCATGCTTTCAACGAATGTGACATCGAAATCACGCGTAAACGGCTCCTTTCCTCAGAAAAGAAAAGATTTAGCTGCTATTTCTTGCTCGCCCTGCTACCACGTAACATGTATTTCGGGTCCTTTATTGCAAATAGCTGCTACGTGATAGCAGGGAGTACTAGAAATAGCAGCCAACTCTTTGAGGCGAGATACATTGGATGCACTCAAAAAAGAACCGAGATTCCGAACGGGTTATTTTACGAAATATTTACCGTATTTTTAGAGTCATTTTCATATTAAATTATTTTTTAGATATACCAAAAACATTTTTGCAATATTCTCTTGAAAATAATTTTAAAAGACATTAAAATATTGTCTGTTTAACGAAAGCTAAAATATAAATACTTACTGTACAAACAACTTACATTTTTAAAATCATAATCACTTAAACATATTTCTAAATTATTAAAATAGTGTGTTTAACAAAAGCGAAAATAGAAAGATTTACGGTAGAAAACAACTCGTACTTTTTCGTTGTCAAGTCACTGTGCCTAATCGAAAGATAAGAGTTTCTTCCCTTTCAGGATTAAGGTTATTTTCGAAATATTTTCCCAATATGCACCGCATTGAGTATTTATACTCCGAAAACCTCTTGTATCTTAAAAAACGATTTACGCGAAACTTGTTTTATTCCGTTCGTATTAACATTTCAGGGTAAACTTAATCCATAATAATTTCCTATTATGCACCAGTTTGGCTGGGTAACATTGCAAGCAAGCAAGATTCAAGCTGACTTTTAATGTATTATAGATAAAATGCTCAAGGTATGTGATATCTTGTGAAGTTTCTTGTTTAAACATGTCATGCAAAGTCATCTGACTCAGATTTTGTGTGGGGGGGGGTGCGTTTCGCTTGCAATGTCACTAGTCTTAGCTTCCTCTGAAAGCAATCGAAGTACTTTTTTAGGTCATTGTAGCCATCCTCTGCTGCAGCCTGTGCATTTACAGATAGCAATTGATCTTTAATGTTGAGCACGGTGTTGAACAGTTTGTTAAAGCCGTTGAAATTGACATTCTCGATTGGTTTCAACATCCCCCAAAATCGCCTGTGCATATCCCGTTTGCGCATATCTTTGATGTTATTCCGTTCAAAAGCTTCAAAATAACCTGGTGCGTTATCCATCAACAAGAGAACTCGGCGTCCCGCTTTCTTTTTCACTTCGGGATAAAATACTTCGATGAACCATTTACAACACGTTTCGACATCCATCCACGCTTTACTCTGGTTAAAGTACTTCAGAAGTCATTCCTGATTCTTGATACAGGCCAGCTCTTTGTATTTTCAGACTAATATGTAAAGAACTTTGTGCGATCCTGTGGCATTTGCACAAGCAATGAGAGATTCGTTCTTTAGCTTTCTTCTTTCCTCGGGTTGTGTTGACCTCTTCGTATGGCATAAGCAGAGTATATCTGGGCAGCAACCGAAAAACTATCGCTGTTATAAACATTATATATATGTTTATAAACATGCTATAAACATCTTCAGCATCATACTGTTCCATTACAGCATATAAATCGTTCAATGCAGCCAATAGCTCTGGATCTTCTTTGTTCATTTCTGCTCCTTTGCCATGGAGCAAAACGTTCTGTAACCCGTGACGTACTCGGTTTAACCACTGCCACGATGCTTTAAAGTCATTTTCCGATATCGATAATTCCACAGTTATCTGCTTTGCTTTTACAATGATCAATGACGGTGGAACAGGCATGTTCGCTCGATGCGTGCAATCAATCTACAGGTACAGCATGTTTTCGAACTCCGAAAACCGACCCACAGATACTCGAAATGTTTGCGCTTTGGCCTCCTGAGAGATCAAAGCACAACGTTTTGGGATCGCTTCCCGGTTCTCTCAAATCTTTCGGATGACACCTTCACTTACGTCATACTCTCGTGCAAGAGCTTGCTTATTTGGATGATCCAGTTTGCTCAACTTAGCAATGATATCCGATCTCAAGGGTTCATTCAAACGCTTCGCCTGTCCCTTGCTTGACATCATGGAGAAAACTGGCTAGAAAGACGGCAAACATTATCTAAAACCGTGTGCATACATGAACATTGCTGTACGCATACATTCGCGCAACTGACTTGCAACCGCTGTTGCTATGTACGCTGTTGCTACCTACTGGCTAAGTACGCACAAGCGGTTAGATACAAGTTGCGTACTTAAGAGGAAGATTGTTCTACTTGGATAGTCTGCAAACCAAAAGGCAAGGCCTCAGACGGAGAAAAACAAATGACGTCTTTGAGTAAGTAAGCAACCATGACTTGATCTTGTATTTTAAAATAGAAGTATTCAACTCAGTATCGACTTCAAACAATTCAAGTTTCCACCAGCTTCTATATCAAGGTTACAAAGTTACATTTATACAATAATACTTAGAGCACTTGAAGGCTGCGAGCTGGCAGAAATGTTAGCACACCGGGCGAAATGCTTAGCGGTATTTCGTCTGTCTTTATGTTCTGAGTTCAAATTCCGCCGAGGTCGACTTTGCCTTTCATCCTTTCGGGGTCGATGAAATAAGTACCAGTTGTGTATTGGGTCGAACTAATCGACTGGCCCCCTCCTCAAAAATTTCGAACCTTGTACCTAGAGTAGAAGGAATATTTAGAGCACTTGGCTTTGTAAGCAAATGACTAACTGTCAGTCAGGATAAGCCTGGATTTTCAGAAAAAGAAATCAACCAACTGATTCACACATCATAAATGCAATCTATATGCGGAACAGTAGAACTAAGGAAGACTTTTCTCAGGTTTAAAATATAATATTGTTTTCGTTATTTACACTTCAAAAAGGGAGCTTTGTATCTTTGTTAGAAACCAGCTTCCTCCTCAGAGGAAGAATTCAAATGATTAAAAATAGAAGAGACCTACATACATACATACATACATACATACATACATACATACATACATATTGCGAAATTAACTTTAATGATAATTTTACTGAACTAGATGTCGATTATTCCTAGATGTCGATTATTCAAGTAAAAGTAATTCTGATTCTGATACAGTTAACACCTAGTTTTAATATTAATTATAATAATGATGATAATTCTGCCTTAAAACCTAATTCTGAGAGGACTAGTAGGAATCCTTTTAATCATGAGTACCGAATACAAGTAAATAAATGTTTGTGGTATTTCAAAAACAAAATTGTCTGTCCTTTAGAAAATCAGTGTTTAAGGGAAAATATAGTCTGTCAATGTAAGGTGATAACAGGGGATCATAAATATTATTACAAAGGTTCATTGGCGACAATTTGGAAATCTAGATTTCATAATCATTCTCGTTCATTTAAGTATAGAAGAAAAGGTAATTTTACAAATCTTAATAAATGCCTTTTGGGATTTAAAAGCAAAGAACATTGAGTACGATTTAAAGTGATCCATCATTACTTATGCACCATCGTTCAATATTGGAAATTCTAAATTTGATATTTGCCTCGAAGAAATGTATTAGATGATTACTTCTAAATTAATTTTATGACATTTGAATAGGAATTTTACAATGAAATGTTACCATAAATTTCGGACGGCATTTATATATTTCGATCCTTAGTTAGAATTGTTTTTCATACGTTATATAATAAGCATAATTTTCCTAAAGAAGTTTACTATATCTAATAAATAGACAACTAATTGTCGTGACGTAAAGTCTCTGTTTCTAATTTCCGTAGCGTAGAATTCTTATGTTTATTTTTTTTATTTTTTCGTTATCCACTGACGTCATCAGTAGGTGAATACGAAAATAGCTTTTCTTAAATTGTATTTATTCTTAGCGTTGTTTTTGTATGCGTTTGTGTACTGAAAATACTCCCTTAGTTAACTTTGAATTTAACTAATTTTGGATCTCCTTGAAAACGTTGTATCAACATGTATTTTCGGATATATTAATTTCAATGATATTTTCTAAATTTGAATATATTAATACAACAGAAACAATCATTGGCTTTGCAAAGTGAATTCTTAATTAAAAGATGCTATTTTCTCTATACGTATTTTTGTTTTATACACACAGGCTCGTGTGTGTGTGTGTATCTGTGTGTGTGTGTGTGTGTGTATCTGTGTTTGTGTCTGTGTGTGTGCGTACACGAGTTTGTGTCTCTGTGTGTACGTACACGAGTGGGCGCTGAAAAGTTGCTGGCATGATAAGAGGTCCAACCTTCTGTGTTCTTTTACAGGGCTCCAATAAGGGTGTGAATCTGAGAGAAGAATATGTTGAGTAAAATCATAATTAACTGATCCGCCTATACCAGAGCCAGGAACTTTGCTGCACTCCCTTGTATATATGCATATATATGTATCGAAAATATTCACAATATATATATATATATATATATATATATATATATATAGAGAGAGAGAGAGAGAGAGAGAGAGAGAGAGAGAGAGAGAGAGAGAGAGAGAGAGAGAGAGAGAGAGAGAGAGAGAGAGAGAGAGAGAGATAGATAGATAGATAGATAGATAGATAGATAGATGGATAGGTGTTAACATATATGATTGTACGTTACTACTTCTCTCAAAAATTAAAACCAAGGTGCTTATCAAGAATAAGGATACATATTTAATCAATTCAAGTATACTTTATTGAATATATTTGTTATTTGCCGCCATAAACATAAATATAACGTAGAATAACTCGGCGAAAATATTAAACAAGAAATCAAAAACATTTAACCAAAACAAATTGCCATCCCATTTCCATTTTTTTTTTCTTTTATGCACAACTGTAATGCCATGGTTCTGACATAATGTTTGCAAGAAAAAAAATAGGTCATTTCCATTAACCGTATTCAACCTCCAAAATACTTAGACAGATGTTAATAATTTTGAAGGTGCTGTCTGGTTTGAGAGACCACCATGTCCACAAGTTTAAACGATCTCCCAAAAGATTTTCATCCCATCCCAAGTGTAAAATTTACAACAGCAGCACGACAACGACGACAATGTAGCAGCAGCAGCAGAAGCAGCAGCAACAGCAGCCGCAGCAGCGGCAGTAGTAGTAGTAGTAGTAGTAGTAGTAGTAGTAGTAGTGGTGGTGGTGGTGGTGGTGGTGGTGCTGGTGGTGCTTGTGGTGCTGGTGCTGGTGCTGGTGCTGGTGCTGCTGCGGCTGGTGCTGCTACTGGTGGTGCTGGTGGTGGTGGTGGTGGTGGTGGTGGTGGCGGTGGTGCTGGTGCTGGTGTATTTTCTGCAGTGCCAAAACCACCACCGCCGAAACCAAAGCTAACTCTTTCTGTATTGAGTTTCTTGATATAAACGATTTTTTAAGCTAATAGAATTGCACTCGAAGGACACCGAAATTTTCGGTTAATAACAATTAATTGGAACTCATATGCACACATGTAATATATATACAGATACACATACATATACATACACGCACGCACACTGACACACACACACACACATACACACACACACACACACTCGCATAAACACAATGCACATACGTGTGTATGCATGTACATATATATACGAACATATTCAAATACGAACATATACAAACGGAAAAAAATTATATACACGTCTGTGCTTGTGTATGTGCGCGCGCGCGCGTGAGTGTGTGTGTGTGTGTGTTTGTGTGAAGAAAGTGCACCCAGTACATTCTGTAGAGTGTACTCGGAGTATCGTAGGCTGGAAACAAGAGTCTTATTCCTCAGATGTTGTGAATAAGGGAAGTTTTAGCCGCGTGCGACAGAACAGATAAGACAGAACCTAATTTGTCGTTAGAAAAGCATTTTTCCCGTTGCTAATGCAAGGCTTTACACGACGCTGCTAGAATACAAAGGTACAACAAAGAGATAAAGAAGACAATTCAGCCAGGATCAACTTTCGTTAACAAGGAAATCTATTCTTCGATTCTCTCCACTATTTTTTTCCGAATCAGTCGGTTGAAATCACCCCGGGTAAATGCTAGTCTGTGACGGCAATTCGAAATCACATAGGATTTCTTGTTATGATATAGAACAAGTTGCTCCAGAATATATTATTTCTCATACAGCCAGAATTGCAATTATGCATTTTACAAGAAAAGTTCTGTTGACGATATTCCAAGTTAGGGTAAGATATTTGGTTTCTAAGCTCCCAAATAAAATTAGGCGAGTGACGTCACTGTTGAGGTCACTGATCGTAGCAAATTTCTAACTGAAATACAGTTTCAGAACAAGGAATTTCGATAGGAATAGATAAAATGTCACAATATCAATGTAGGGAAATTTGTGGACGATTCATATACATACATACATACATACATACATACATATATGATGGTCATTAGAAACATTGTGCGCTCTAGGACTAGCTTATATTTTACATTTTCTGCTCCGTTGGTGGCTAATAAGGCCTGCTCTTGACAAGCATACACGATTGCAAACATAGCAAACCAAGCTTTCTCCATTCACTACACTAGCAGTGCGCTTTCGAACAGCACGCTTAAATTATTCATGCAGAATAGTGCTCTCTCGATCGTGTCGATACGCTCTTTAACCTGCTTCCTATCTCTGTGATGATAACAGGCATTGCTCGCCCAGTCAGTCGCCTGCATATCGCAGGCCTTTAATGAGGACTTGACACAGTCCTTAAATCGCAGCCTTGGTTTCTGCCGGGGTCTCTTTCCACTAACAAGTTCCCCATATAGCATGTTTAGAGATCCTGCTATCTTTCATTCTAATAAGGTGTCCAGTCCAACGTAATCGGTGCTTGTGCACCATCGCCTCAATACTCAAGATATCAGCTTTCCTCAGGAGCTGTGTGTCTCGAGTCTTTAAGGTCCGGCCAACATTCAGAATGTCTCAGACATCCTTGATGAAAGCGTTCAAGGACCCTTACATAACGTTTGTAGAGGGTCACAGGAGTAAAAGAGTGATGTCAGTACACAGCAATTTTCGTTTACCTTGTGATGCCATTCTGGGACCAGATACGAGACTCAAGAGACCAGATGGAATCAGTTGTTCTCTGCAGCCTGAAAGATATTTCATCATCCAGAGAGCAAGAACGACTGAATGTGTTACCCAGATAGACAAACTTGTCTACCACCTTCAGTATTGTTCCTTCAACCAAGATAGCTGGTTCCACATATGTATTTCTTGATGCAGGCTGTAACATTACAACAGTTAATGCTGAGTCCAAATGCCTTGCAAGAAGCAGAAATACGATTCATAAGTATTTGCATGTCATCCACTGTATGAGTGCCTAAGTCACAGTCATCTGCATAAAGAAGGTCACGAATAAAAGACTGGAAAACTTTTGAATTGACAGCAAATTGGCGCAGATTAAAGAGGCGGCCAGAAGATCGATACCTGGCATATATTCCCAGAGAGCTAACCTTAGCAAAAGCATGAGTAAAAGCAGCAGCAAAGTACAAAGAAAAGAGAGTTGCAGCAAGGATGTCATCGTGCTTGACACCATTCTCTACAGGAATGGATCCCGCCATGCTACCACCAACATTGACCCAAGCCTCCATCCCATCATGAAATGATTTAATTATAGATACAAAGTGATCCGGACATCGAAGTTTGCCAAGTATTTTCTATAGCAAGGGCCTATTCACAGTATTAAAGACCTTGGTTAAATCAATGACTACCTAGGTAAGATCCATATTCTGCTCATAGCACTTTTCCTGCATCTGTCTTGCTATGAAAATCATATCCATTGTCCCTCTACCAGATTGGAAGCCACATTGAGGTTCAGATAGGCCATCATTTACGAGACACCCATTCAGGGGGATAAGAAGAATATTTGCCAGAACCTTGCCAGCAGCTGATAGTAGAGCAGTACCTCTGTAGTTACCACACATTGTTCTGGCTCCTTTTCCTTTATAGAGAGGAAGAATAATTACATCCTTCCAGTCTTTAGGTATTGCGCCATCCCTCCAGACTACACTAAGAAGTTCATGAAAGGATTGTATGATGTAATTACCACCAAATCGCAAGACCTCAGCACAAATTCCATCCCTTCCAGGTACCCTACCAAGATTCAATTTACTTATTAATGTCATTACTTCATCTATTGAGGGCGTGGAATTTAAGGAGCCAATGATAGGTCTTTGTTGCATAGTATCAATCAATGTCTGATGGTTTAGGAGTTCAGAGAAATGCTGAATCCAGCGACCTGTGATTTCTGTTGATTTAGTAAATAGAGTAGAAGACTCCTTGGAAAGCAAAGGAGCTGATGCAGAGCTCTACATACATACATACATACATACATACATACATACATACATACATACATACATACATACATACTGCTGGATATCGTTGAACGACTGCTGAATGGGAACCATTTCTAGAACATGCAAAAGTAGTCTCCCACACTTTTATTTCAAATTCCAATAGAATTTCAAGCAAGTTTCAATGAGACACATGATGTGCTTGTGAAAAAATGCATAAAACTGAGCTAAAAGGTAGATCCATTCATGAAAGCAGTTACGCACTCCAATGAAATTAGGAGGAAGACTTTGTTAAATATCCTCAAGTTGAGCTGAGGAAGTCATTTCTCTGGCTCAAAAGCTTCCAGATACAATTCTTCAAAGATGTGTGAGTGTATGTGTGTGTGTGCATGTGTATGTGTGTATCATTATGTATGTATGTATGTACGTATGTATGTATATATAAAAAGAGTGCATCAGTTTTTTGAGGCCATTTGTATGGATTTAAAAAAGATGCATAGCTCATCAAAGAAAAGCTGTATTTGAAGACAAATTGGCACAAATAATCTTCAGAATCCTTTCATCACAACTATTCAATGAATTCAATAGCTGCTTCAGTGCGAGTTGGGAAGAATTGACATGCTCGGACCAGATGATCTTCGTCAGTTTTGGATATAGTGCTGGTTATACCGGTCTTGAGAGATTGTATGGCGTTATGGAGGTATTGATTGACCTCTCTCTCACTCTCTCTCTCCTTCTCTTTCTTTCTCTCTCTCTCTCCCTCCCTCTCTCTCTCTCTCTCTCTCTCTCTCTCTCTCGACTACATTCCATACGTACTAGTGCAGAAGAATTGAGGCCTGGCTAACTAGGAGGCCATATATTTGAGAGAACAAGAGGATGGAGATAAGCACGCATCCATGCCTGGGTTATTCTAACCTTATGACACAGTGCAGCACCCTGTTAAAAGAGGTGCAGATATCTGTTGTGTACTCTGTCTATTCAGGGCCTCACAACTTTCTGCAACATCTCCGTGTAGACATCGGCAATAACTTTTAAGCCCTTTGAAAAAAAGTGAAGAGGCATCATATTTCCCTCATGGCTGACAACTCCCTGAACCATCACAGTAGCCGAGAACTGTTGAAACCTCCTTATGCATGACTGTTGGAACCTCATTAGGATCTCTACATAACCATTTGTCATTCTTTCAGTTTGCTTTTTGGTTGTGATCGACGTTTTTCTCATAAGAGAAAAACCAAAGCATCCCAGCCTCTTACGATTTGTTTGTCTAAAACTTTCAAGACGTCTCCAATATGGCCATCTTCCAAATATCTGAAAATGGAAAATAATTATCTCTATTTGCACTGAAATGTCTCGCCTCATAAAATGTTCAGTTAACAAATAACAGGTTATATCATGTTGAAAATTTCTCAAAAGGATATATATGATTACCACCTACAGGAAATTTTTGGACCTTCGTAATAAGCAAAGAAAGTTAAATATCAAATATGTAATTTCTCTGCATTGTTTCCTTATAAATCCTAAATTTCAGATTGATATTTCTAATCCCGCCAAGGAGTGTGAAGCATGAATGATCTCCCCTGTAATAATTGCGATTTCTAGAAGTCGTGTTTAATAAACGATATATTTATGTATTTATACATACAAATATATGCATGTGTATGTATGCATGAATGCATGCATGTATGTATGTATGTATGTATGTATGTATGTATGTATACAGGCATGGTTGTGTTGTTATGAATTTCGTTTTGAAACTCAATGGTTTCAAGTTCTAATCTATTGTACTGTACATAACCATGGGAAAATGTCTACTTATGTCAAAAACTCTGCAGAAGCCGTCACCTGATTCTTTTTTTTTTTTTTGGTTGGGGTACTATGAAGGCGAGTAAGAGTTGCGTATGTGTGACTAATTGTACCTACGTACCCATGTGTTTGTGTTTATCTCTCACCGCTTGGCAACCGGTTTGTTTATGTCCTCGTGACTTAGCGGTTCGGGAACAAGACAATCATAGTACATATGAAATGTCAAATAAGCACCTTATGAAATAAAACACTTCAACGCGGTGGCTCTAAATGACTGCATCCATGTCTCCATCCGATATTCAATTTTTAATTAGTCTGAATGTCAGAGTTGTCTCCCCTTCGAGAATTAATAATTAAACACTAATTAGGTATATTTTTTCTTCAATTCAAGTGTAATATTTATTAATTAAGCTTCTTTGGCTTACTACACTAAGTCTTTTAACACCGACTCATCTGTCTGAAACATTTTAACTAAGCTGCAATACCGTTAAGACCTCATGATTTATTAGGACGAAAATATCAAGTTGTTTTTAATGCATGTATCAGTATGTGCGTGTGTGTATGTGTGTGTATGTGTGTGTATGTGTGTGTGTGTGCGTGCGTATGCGTGTACGTGTGTGTTTGCGCGTGTCTATATGTAAGAGCATATATATATATATATATATATATGTATGTGTATGTTTGTATATAATATATATGTGTGCGTATATATGTATATAATATATATATATATATATATATATATATATATATATA
>NC_068987.1:63338911-63340221 GCF_001194135.2 Octopus bimaculoides | reverse complement strand
CTTACGACGTCGAGGGTTCCAGTTGATCCGATCAACAGAACAGCCTGCTCGTGAAATTAACGTGCAAGTGGCTGAGCACTCCACACACACGTGTACCCTTAACGTAGTTCTCGGGGATATTCAGCGTGACACAGTGTGACAAGGCTGACCCTTTGAATTACAGGCACAACAGAAACAGGAAGTAAGAGTGAGAGAAAGTTGTGGTGAAAGAGTACAGCAGGGTTCGCCACCATCCCCTGCCGGAGCCTCGTGGAGCTTTTAGGTGTTTTCGCTCAATAAACACTCACAACGCCCAGTCTGGGAATCGAAACCGCGATCCTATGACCGCGAGTCTGCTGCCCTAACCACTAGGCCATTGCGCCTCCACTATCGTTTCGTAAATACTAGATATTTCACATCATTTTAGAATAATTATTAGTTTGTCTTCAGCGACAGGTTGTTGTTACAGATATAGCAATAATAAAACCAGTCATTTAACTCCGTTTAGCTTAAAATTCGCGTGGTCACAAGTAAACTCACCGCTCACTGCTCTTTACTGTCATATCGTTTCCTTTCTATGAAGGCAGGGAAGTTTCTTATGTGTTGTTAACCCTGTCTTAAATCGTTGCTGTTGTTGTTTGTGTTAAAACCTAGGTCAGCAATTCTGATTCAGCAGATTTATGATCGCCTGTATTCCATTCATAACCATCATAGGAGCAGGCGTGACTGTGTGGTGAAAAATCTTGCTCCCCAACTGTGTGCTCTTGGCTTCAGTCCCACTTCGCAGTATGTTGGATAAGTGCCTTCTACTATAGCCCTAAGCCGTTCAATATCATAAGTGGATTTGGTGAATGATAAATGAAATAAGCCTATCGTTTATAAATATAGATATACGAAAGTAATAATTTAAAAGAGGCAAGATGTCAAATTGACATAACAATTGTTTCCGTAAAGGGATGATATCATTTATTCCATATCTCATACAATGTTATGCAATTCGTAAAATGTTATGCAATGCATGCCATTCCTATTGTCCATTCACTTCTTCAGATGTCATGATTTGAAGGTTACGATCGACCTAATGCTCTTTTACTCTTTTACTCTCTTTTACTTGTTTCAGTCATTTGACTGCCGCCATGCTAGAGCACCGCCTTTAGTCGAACAAATCGACCCCAGGACTTATTCTTTGTAAGCCCAGTACTTATTCTATCGGTCTCTTTTGCCGAACCGCTAAGTTACGGGGACGTAAACACACCAGCATCGGTTGTCAAGCAATGTTGGGGGGGGGACAAAAACACAGACACACAAACATATACACACACATACATACA
>NC_068987.1:63332582-63338746 GCF_001194135.2 Octopus bimaculoides | reverse complement strand
ATATATATATATATACGACAGGCTTCTGTCAGTTTCCGTCTACCAAATCCACTCACAATTCTTTAGTCGGCCTGAGGCTATAGTAGAAGACACTTGCCCAAGATGCCACGCAGTTGGAATGAACCCGGAATCATGTGGTTGGTAAGCAAGCTACTTACCACACAGCCACTCCTATTTATATATTGTAAACACGCCCAAATGAACGCGTCCCAAAATATTCAATAGGTCGTCTGTGCCTTCAAATCATGACATCGGGAGAAGTGAATGGACCATTTTATATATTTCCATATACAATGGCATGTATTACATGACATTTATGAATTGCATAACATTATATGAGATTTGTAGTAAATGATATCGCCTGTTTACAAAAACAGTTGTAATGTCAATTTGACTTCTTTCCTCATTTAAATTATTACTTTTATCATTCACTCTGTGGAGCTTATATTAAGCCCACTGGAGTTGTATAGTGCTCCCTTTAGTATCAGCTGATATCTCACGGATCTCCTTTTTATTTTGGAATATTACACTAGCCACGAACCTGCATGATTTGCTAATGAGACAATAGCCAACTTAATAATTATCCCCTCAATCTGTATAAATATATACATCATAAATACATACATACATAAATATACATGTATGTATACATATGTGTGCATGTGCGTGTGTGTGTGTGTGTGTGTGTGTGTCTTTATGCTTGTATTCGTCCTCCACCACCACTTGATAGCCGGTGTTGGTTTGTTTACGTCCCGTAACTGATCGCTCTGGAAAAATCGACCGATAGAGTAAGTGCCAGACTTTAAAAAATAAGTACTGGAGTTGAGTTGTTCGTGTAAACCCTTGAGGTTCGTGTCCCAATATGGCGGTATTCCAATTACTAGAATGAGTAAAAAAAACATTTTTAATCCTGGTGGGGTTCTTTTCAACCATCACACCCTCTCTCACTACATTATCGTGTTTACTTCTCTTGTGACAGTAGGATGTGATTTTAGGAAAACTTAGCTGTTATTTTTAACAGCTCAAATGGCCACGTAAAGTTACCACGTAGATATGTTAATCTTCAGAAATTGAAAGAGGTTCTTTAATTATGAGTAATCCCTTTCGTATTTGTTAGTAAGATATGCCATCGTTTGAAATAATCTTTTCAAAAGAAAAAGCAGCACTGATTAAACTGTAATCTACGAACCAATTTCGATCACCAGTAGAAGTCATTTTATCCTAATTACTATTTTCATGGTATAGACAAATCCACAGATTTTAATTTTTTTTTTTCCATTTCTTAAATCATAACCAATGACTACAGTTTGCACTTATGCAGAGTCATTTGCAATTCGGTTTTTTATCGGTGGAACTCGAAGTTGATAAAGCTATAAATAATAGCATGTAAATATTGGGTTTAAAAAGACCTTTCCACCGATAAAAACGAATTATTTCACGCTCTCTCCGAGTTTCTAAATTCTTATGACAGAGTCATAGAGTCACACATTTATCTTCAGTTCACCAGTAGTAGTACCTCTCTCCGTCATCAGCACGTTGACCGCCGTTTTATAGACAGTGTCGTCCTAAGGTATGGGCACATTCGATTGTTGCCCCATGGGTCTAGGGTGAGGAGGATAATGCTAATTTATGTAAGTCATGATTGTGTATACCGAAGGCCTAGCGCTTTGTTTTTATCTGGGGAAAGGGCTTATAAAGCTATTAAAACGGACTTGTCGAAAGGAGTTATTCATTCCTCTTCACATGGTTGCCATCTTAAAAACATTATTTGTCATTGCGTTATTTAGCCTGTCAGTAACGCTTTTACGTGATTAGAGAAAAAGAGGGAGGAAGAAAAGAAGGAGAGAGAAAAAGGAGAGAGAAAAAGAGGGAGAGAGAAGCGTCCATGGTGTGAGATAGAGGGAATGTAATCGTAACGCTTTCGCGTGATTAGTTGAAGGGAAAGAGAGGAGAAAGAAAAAGAGGATAAGGCAAAGTGAGACAGAAAAGGGGAGAAAGAAGCGTCCATGATGTTAGGTAGGGGGAACGTAATATTTATTACATGGTTAAAAAAAAATAGCTTAACATAGAAGAGGAGAGTTCAAAATATAATTTCAATAGATGGTTGATGTTCTGATGGTGAGGTTAAAGAAAGGCACAGAGAGAGGGGAGAGAGGAAGAGGCGGAAGAGAGAGAGGAGAGAGAGCGGAGAGAGAAGCGGGAGAGAGAAGTGGGAGAGAGAGGGAGAGAGAAAGGGGAGAGAGAGGAGGGAGAGGTAGGTGTTGGTGGTGGTGGATAGTGAAAAGTGTATTTTTTAAAATTGAACTAAGTTTTTTATATCATCTATCACTTAACGCATGCGCATAAGTGCAACTCCATGAAATATTCACGCTTATTTATGTGGTAGTTATATGCAATTTAACTAAAGGTTCTATCATATATACGGGACTTTTTGTTGTTGTTTATGGGTAAAATGGTAAAATAAAAGTGAACATTTATTTTATGAGTGCTGTGTATTAAGTTTGTAAAATTGTGCATAAAGTATATGTGTGCGTATAAAGTGCATTAAGTAATCATCGTATTCCAATTTCTTCACTTTTCAATGAGTAGTAGATGAACGACTATCTTTCCATATACAGACAGCATAATCTACGCTTTCAAGTTCTTTGGATAAAGTTTTCATAAATAACCAATAGGTTTACCATTAATTCCATGAAATATTCACGGATCCCGCTGGTATGTTAAAATGGTGTAACTGAAGTTGCATGTTTTTCGTTTTTTATTTGATTTCATTGTTTTATTTCAAGAAATTTAATTCATTATAAAAAAACAAAAATAAGTATTCTGATTATAATTTCTTGCATATTGAATTGAAATGCAAGGCATGGGATATTTCGGGTCATTAACAGTAACAAAATGATACTTAAATGCACATTTCCAAGTAAAGTATCTGAAATATTTATTGATTAAACTGAAATGTGGGAGGGAAAAATATGAAGTATTATTGCAGCTAAAAATTGCGTTCTCGGTTTCATTTATGCCACATTACAAGGCGCGTGAGAATGGCATTGCGAGTGAGAGATGTCTATTATTTCAAACAAAGGTGCGAGGAGCGACTTAATTGAAAATAGACCGACACGTTGCAAAACACAAATTTTCATTTTCCCTTGTGCGTTCACCACCTCTCTAGAGTGCTGGTTCAAAGCTGAAATACAAATCTTTATGCATTCAATTGCAACGTTTATATCGCTTTACAATCCTAGTATAGTGGTCTGTCTGATACTTGTCTGTAATATTTACTAATATGTTAAAAAAAAGGCGAGATTGCAGAATTGTTAGCAACGTTCGGCAAAATGCTCAGCAGCATTTCGTCCGTCTTTACGTTCTGAGTTCAAATTCTGCCGAGGTTGACTTTGCCTTTCGTCTTTCCGCAGTCGATAAAATAAGCACCAGTTGAACACGGGGCTCGATGTTATCTACTTAACCCCACCCCCAAAATTGCTTACCTTATGTCAAAATTTTAAATCGGTATTTACATACATGATTTTAAATTCTGATACATTTTCATTCAGATTTTATCCAACTTGTCTTCTTTGTTACACAGGCACACTAGCTATTGATGGGACCTTTAAAGGGTGTCTGACCTTCTAGATATTGGACTTAAAAAGTAAAGGCATATTGAATAACGTAATTTTCGATATAGTATATTTTACAAAATTACGACAGGATAGTTTCACTGACTGTAGGAATTAGATTATGAGTTTCTAGGTAACATGAGAATCAGCAACAGCAAAAGTGAGAACACTAATATGTTCACAACACATTCATTCCATTGCGGTAATGGGACTTTGAGACACTGCGGTGATTTGATCTTGTTGTGTCTCTTCAGTCAAAGCAACACTCGGATCTATGAGTCTAAACAACAATTTTGGCTCTTATATGCCGACGTGTGCTGTTATCAAACAAGCCGATAATAAATTTCACGTACGGAAGAACAACGAAAAATTCTTTTTTAAAACCTAGTTAATGATAAGTTTTCTACTCCATTAAATCTGACTGATAGAATAGTCTATATGTTGCTTCGTTATGAAATTTAATGCAGTAATAATATAGTTTGAGTATTATTAAACTTAAATTAACGATAATGTAGTTTCTACAGTAATAAATCCTCATTTAACATGAGACTCAATAACAACAAAATTGGGGTACACATGATATGTTTACAATACACTCAGTCCATTGAGGTACGGGGACTTTGAGACACCGAGATGTTTCGACTTTGTTGCGTTTCTTCGGTCAAAGTAACCTCTGGATCAATGAGTCTAAGCAAGAATTTTGGCTCTTATTTGCCGACATGCTGATGTCTAACAAGCCGATAAATTGTCATATACGACAAGAACAACGAAACCTAGTTAATGATAAGATTTCTTACTCCAATATATTTCAATGATAAACTCGTATTTGTTGTTTCGTTATGAAATTTGATGCAGTAATAATATAGTTTTCTGTATTATTAAACTCAAATTAATTATAATAGAGTTTCTACATTAATAAAATCGCATTTAATGATAATATAATTTTTACATTATTAAATCTAGATTAATAATAATAGTTTCTAAATAATAAAAACTGGATGAATGAATAGTTTTCTACGCTTTTAAATCTGAATGAAAATAGAGTTTTTATATTATCAAATCCGGTTGTGGAAAGATGTAACATTTGAGGTTAAGGTGGTGATGATATTCTTATTAACAGTGGTGAGGGTGATGTAGATGAGAGTGCTGTGCTGTTGGGGTTTCTTTTTGCGATACTAAAGACAGTGATGTTATTTACATTATTTGCATTATTTACACGGAT
This sequence comes from Octopus bimaculoides, assembly GCF_001194135.2. NCBI lineage: Eukaryota > Metazoa > Mollusca > Cephalopoda > Octopoda > Octopodidae > Octopus > Octopus bimaculoides. The sequence goes on along the minus strand of NC_068987.1, from coordinate 63,333,910 downwards.
ATATGGTGTAGTGGTTAAGAGCACGGGCTACTAATCCCAAGATTCCGAGTTCGATTCCAAGCGGTGACCTGAACAATAATAATAATAATAATAGTAATGATAATAATAACAACATCGAAAAATACCTTAGGAATGAGAACCCAGGTTCGAAATTTCCCCCAAGACACCTGAATATCCGTCGAATGTAAATAATGTACATAATTCCTCATCTTTTAAATATAGAATTGTAAAGCAAACTTCGTTTGTTTGTTTACGTTCATCGTAATTTAAATTTATATATACATACATACATACATAGACACATACATACATACATACATGCATACATACATACGTGAGTTTGCATCTGTGTATGTAGTTATGTAGTAATCTCTTGTCTACAATAGGCACAAGATCTCAGATTTTAGAAAGCGGGCTACATCGACCTCAGTGCTTAACTGCTACTTATTTTATTGGTCCCGAAAGGATGAAAGGCAGAGTCGACCTCAGAAAAGTTTGAACTCAGAAAATAAAGTCGGACGAAAAGCTACAAAGTATTTTATCAGGTGAGCTAACAATTCTACCACCTCACCGCTTTTGTACGTATGTAATAATACCAGGTATCTTTACAGGCCTGTGTGTTAGTAATGACACGTTTTAGCTTCACTGTGAAAACCGGATACTGTGGGGAAATCACGTTTTATTTTATCAGTGGCGAGAAAAGGGAAATCGCTTTAAAGATCTTCAATATCTTTTATCGTTTCATCATTATCTACTGCTTTTTCTGACCACAAAAGTAACAGTACAGAATAGCTATCTATAGTATACACAAACTCGAATAGAACTAAGTGAGCTACTCTGATTTGCATAACAGTGTAAAAGTTGATGATACTTCGGTTTAATATTGAATATTTCTCATTTTTTCCTTAGTATTCTCTCAGAGGGAATAGAATCATTTTAACCCAACGGCTTGAGGTTTGAATGGGTGTAAACTGCTTGTACCAATGTCCGAATAAATTGTTTGCGCAAATGTGAAAGGTAAAATTCATCGATATGTTTTGGTGGGAATTTGTGAGGGATGGTTTAGAAAGTGCCGTTTTGTTCTACACTTTGTCTTGCTTGAAACCTGGGGCTTTCCAGATGAACGGAAATAAATTTTCCCGAACGCCGAAATCGTAATGATTGTAGATAAAATGTTGGCTGTTGAAATAGGCTTACCTAAGCTCGTTCTTTCCGTTAATTACTTTGATGTTCATTCTAATGTAACACCCACATTTATATATGTATGTATATATATATATATATATATATATATATGTGTGTGTGTGTGTGTGTGTGTGTGTGTGTGT
>NC_068987.1:63331069-63332572 GCF_001194135.2 Octopus bimaculoides | reverse complement strand
TATATATATATATACTGGGAAGCAGTATATATATATATATATTGCATTATTTAATAATTTTTTCTTTGAAAACTTTTTCACTGTTCTCGGTCTGTTAACGGCCAGGCGTTCAGACATGTATACTGACACTGATGTAGCAACATTCAAAATTTTGTCAAGGTGAATCTATCCGAAGAGAACTAATCAAATTTACGTTAACAAACGTAATTTGCAAAGTTCGAACCCTAGGTCCTAGATTATCCACATCTGGGCTGTACATTTATTTAATGTTCTTCCTACAGGTAAGATGAAATTTTTTATGTTCGCCACCCGCAGACATCTTTGCTAGTACATATATACAGTGAAGCTTTACAATAATGTCGTATATTATCGGCTGCTATTTCCAGTAGCTTCAGATTCAAGGGTCCACAGCTTTTCAGTATCCTCCAAAAGATTCGAAAGACCTGCATATGGTGGATATAAATATTTACAAATAATTGGTTCTCCAACTGTCAAGCGGAACGGATGAACCAGCTTCCTTGAAGAAAATGCATATAAGGGCAGCAAACATTCTTTAACTAAATGTGAACTGTTAAAGGAAGATTAATGAAAATGTAGCAACATCAATGACAGTGCCCTAGCATGGCCACTGCTTCTTGTCTAAGTTTGAAGCAAGTAAATGAAAAAGAATAAAAGAATATGTATATATATATACTTATATATATACATATATCTACATATATACATATGTACATATGTGTGAGTGTGTGTGTGTGTGTGTGTACACTCAATGGGGGGACACATTTCAATGTATTTTAATATATATTTAGATAAAGCGGCGGCGAGCTGGCAGAATCGTTAGCACGCCGGGCAAAATGCTTAGCGGTATTTCGTCTGTCTTTACGTTCCGAGTTTAAATTCCGCTGATGTCAACACTGCCTTTCATCCTTTCAGGGTCGATAAAATGAGTATCAGTGAAGCACTGGGGTTGATGCAATCGCCCTATCCCCTTCCCCGAAATACTGGCCTTGTGCCAAAATTTGAAATCAGTTCATATATATACATACATGTATATGAAAAAAAATGGTAGTGGTAAGGGGAAATTATTCTGACCGCTGACGTCATCATCTTAACTTTATAATTACTAATCGATATTAGTAGTGAAGTTTTCTTGCCATAATGCCACGACGTTAACGACCGGAATTAAATAACAAATGCACCAACAGCCCGCTGTAACAAGTGTATATATATATATATATATATATATTTGATTTCTGTATATATATATATATATATATATATATATATATATATATATACAGTGAGAGAGAGAGAAATAGCAAGCTAGCGAGATAGATAAATAGATAGATAGATAGATAGATAGATAGATAGATAGATAGATAGATAGATAGATAGATAGACAGATAGACACACAGAGAGACTGTATGTATGCATATATATAAGCATATATGTACACACATACATACATACATGCATACATACATACATACATACATATATATA
>NC_068987.1:63327847-63330265 GCF_001194135.2 Octopus bimaculoides | reverse complement strand
TATATATATACATGAATATATAAATATATATATGTGATGTTTGTTGGGATATATATATGATATATGCTGGTATATATATATATGTGTGTGTGTGTGTGTGTGTGTGTGTGTGTGTGTGTGTGTGTGTTTGTGTGTGTACGTATGTATCCATTTATATATTCATATATGTACACTTATACAATATATCTGTATGTATACATACATGCATAAAATGCACAAATATCAGCGAAATACAGTGCAATTGTGTCTGGTTGATTCAAGTATAATTCACAAATGTGCTTAAATAATTATTAAAACAAATAAATACAGGCTAAATCTATGTAAAATCGGTTAATTTTATAGATCAAGCTTAGAAGATACACGCGCACATACACGCACATATCCATACATGCTTAGATGGTAGAAGTCGCGTCGTGACCAATTAAGAGGAAATCCTTGACCCATTTGACGCTAAGAAGAATCTCAAGTTTGGTCTTCCTATCGCTGATGCAATCTCACATGGCTTCGAAGGCTTACTAGGGACTTACCAGCCATTCCACACCAAACACAAGTGAGATCCCTCACCTCACCCCCAGCGACAGCTCGACCACCTGGATATTGGAACCTACGATTCTGAGGGAATCCACTGGCCGGCCCACATACTCTGCTACACAAGGTGCATGACAGAACATTTGGGGTTGCTTCTATGACCATACTTGTGTCTGAGTAGGCTTGCATTTGACAAGCTGACACGACCACACTGGTCACATGAAAGAGATCCTTTCGTGCACTTCACAAGAATGGGGTCAACGTCTTCTATATATTTACCAGTACGTTTCAATTCAGTGTATGCAACCTTGTTGTTCTTGAATTCTTTAACACCAGTAACAATCATATTCCTCCACACAGCACCCCCACCTGATGCAATATCTTCCCAGGCGTTAGTACCAATATTTGTTGTGCTTGCTCCAGCTCGCCATACAACTGTTTTACATGCAGGTGTCCTCTAAACAGACAAGATGACCAGACCATTTGAGTTGGTGTTTCATCATCATAAACTCAATACACGTCATTTTCGCAACTACATTTTTCTCGTTTCGGGTAGATAAGATCGCCATGAGATCTTTGGAATATTACGCAAACATCACTGGTGACATCGCTCATAACGGTAGATGCGCCTACAGTAGTTTGTCAAGGTCTCTTATACATACAACAGTGATGTTAAGACACATGCTTGATAGTCCCCAATTTACGTACGTACATACATACATACATACATACATACATACATACATACCTCTCGATAATTGCGCGATCTATGATAGCTGTTCGCTATCTCCTGTCTAACCATGGTGTATATAGTAAAAATTACATGTTTCCATTTCAATTGTTTTTCATTGCATGATACCCGCTACAATCTTCACTAAAAAATAAAAGATCCACAAGTCGAACCGCTAAATGACGTGAATGTAAAACACACTAAAACTGGTTGTCAAGCAGTGATGAGGGACAAATACAGACACAAAGACACACATATATACGACGGGGTTTTTTCAGTTTCCGTCTGCCAAATCCTCTCACAAGGCTTTGGTCGGCCCGAGGCTGTAGTAGAACACACTTGGCCAAAGTGCCTCACAGTGAAACTAAATCCGGAACCATATGGTTGGGAAGTAAGCTCTAGCGTTCCTAAATCCATTAAACTGTTAATGTTTCGAAGATATTCTATAACCATTCCATGTTCAGGGTGGAATGGTTATAGAATGACATCTTTTCGTGCATTTTGGACTGGATGGATAGGATCATCGAATGCCGGTGGCTCTTTCTTTTTCTTTTTCCTTTTATATTTTAACGCTGGATATAAAAAATTATTCAGTGGATAAGTCCGAGAGCCATCGTACTTAATTTCGTGTGTGTTGAATTTCTAACTTGATTTTTGGCTTATATTTTTTATTAGCAAAACCTCCTTAGATATCTTTCTAGTTTTGTGGAATTCTATATAGAACTGTAATATCAACTATTGTCTTTTTCTGTCATTTTTGTTGCATGTATTGTATTGTAATGTGTTGCGATTACACCTTGTTGTAAATGTATTGTCAAACTATGGAGGAGTGTTGTATCAGGCTGAGTAAAAAGTAAGCAACATTTTGAAACATGAAATTCATCACAATATATTTCACCAATGCGGAAATTTTATTCATCAAAGTAAGTACCATTACAATCAACAACGAGCTACAAGTTTGTTTATTCCAGTAACATAAACATCTGGAATTCTGGAACTGATAAACTCTTTGAACGCACTTTCAGTATCGGTTTGATTTTTGAACTCTTTCTCTCACAGGAAACCATCAAGGTGCTTGAAAAAGTGGTAGTCGGTAGGAGAAAGGTCTAGGGAATAAGCTGGGAGGGGAAGAACTTCGTAGCCAAGTTCCCTCAACTTCT
>NC_068987.1:63325143-63327837 GCF_001194135.2 Octopus bimaculoides | reverse complement strand
GTCGAGCATTGTCATGAAGAATGATTGGCCCTCTTCTGTTGACCAGTCTGGGACGGAGTAGTAGTTTTTCGTTCATTTTGGCAATTCCATGGCAATATGTTTCTGCAGTAATGGTTTTTTCTGGGTTTTAAGAAGTTATAGTGTATGCGTCGAGCAGTAAACCACCAAACACTCACCATAACCTTCTTTTTGAAGAGCTCGGATTTAGGGAAGGTTTTCGGTGCTTCATTTTAGTTCAACCACTGCGAAGAACGTTTTTTATTATTGTACAGAATTCACTTTTCATCGCAAGTTACAATACAGTCGAGAAATGGATCGGCCTGGTTACGGAGAAGAAGCGATAAGCAAATCTTATATCTGTGCATTTTCTGATTTTCATTCAAATCGTGTGGTACACATATGTCGAGCTTTTTTGATTTTCTGATCACATGCAAATGGTTGCAGGCAGTTTTCTGGCTAACTTGAAGTTCTTTTTCTACTTCTCGAGTAGTTTTACGTGGATCTTTCTCAATGACGGTCTTTAATTGACTGTCATCGACGACTGATGGGCGTCCAATACGCTCACGATCTTCAAGGCTCGAGTCTCCACTGCGAAATCGTTTAAACCATTTCCGAGCTGGCAACTCACTGGTCATTTCCTCATCAAACGTTTCATTGATATCGCGAGCAGCTTCAGCTGCATTACGTCCTATTTTGAAGTTGAATAGCAAAATTGCTCGAATATCGCGCTTTGACAGTTCCATTTCAGATGATTGTAAGAACGGTGAAAATGATATCAATGTTAATTTATCGATACATTTGGGCAAGTCTATGCCTGTATTATCAGACAATTGCTAAAAACATGTTTAAAAAAATTCAAAACTCTGCAAAAATCCGGTTCAAAACGTTGCTTACTTTTTACTCAACCTGCTACATGTTTGTTCAAATGTAGCAATTTGATTTATGCTGGTTAAATCTTTATGCATTAATTGGAATTTATAAATTACATTGTTAGTTTGAAGTAAATTCTGTGGTTTGTTGACTTTGTAGTTTTCCGTTAAAGAGAAGGCTTTTCATCTTGATGTTATTGTAACATATTCCATCAACATTTTATAGTTAAATGTAACATGGTGTGTTCCCTTTTATGAATTTTTTTTTCTTTTGTATTCATCTAATCTGTAATCATGATGCATTTGTTTCTTATTTCTTTATTGCCCACTAGGGGCTAAACATAGAGGGGACAAACAAGGACAGACAAAGGGATTAAGTCGATTACATCAACCCCAGTGCATAACTGGTACCTAATTTATCAACCCTGAAAGGATGGAAGGCAAAGTCGACCTCGGCGGAATTTAAACTCAGAACATAACGGCAGACGAAATACTGCTAAGCATTTCGCTTGGCCTGCTAACGTTTCTGCCAGCTCGCCACCTTATGCATTTGTTTCTTGTAGTATATGACATGCATGGTATGGATATTTTCCATTGGTGCTCGTCTGTTGTAATAGGAGGCGGGGGATGAATTTATAATTGTACTGTTCTATGACATAATCTAAAAGTCAACTGAGTATGCGCGTTAACTAATGTTTGTTTACACGTAGGACTTATTTATTTAAAGGTACTTAGATAAATATTTAAAAGTTAGTTCAAAAATTCATCAACCAGAGAAGATCCTCTAAAAAAACTCTTAAGTGTAAAACAAACGTCATTCACAACGGCTGCCCATTTCTAAACCAATGGTAATGATATGAAATCTTTGATGAAATTAATATTAATAATAACAATGGCTGTTACCGCTGAACTTAATGATTGGGTTATCAGAGATTATTTTATTATATTGCTGTTTCTTTGATTTTTCTAAATTTCTACCTGTTTATCGATCACTTATGAAAGTTGTTTCTTTTGGCACCCATAGATATTCATTTGAATGTTTTTTAATTTTTTTAATTTCATTCTTGTCTTCTTACACGGATTCAAGGGTGACAAATTTATGTTTGGTTAGAAATTACATTTTGTAACTCATTTGCTTTTTCTAGGACATTACATACGTAAATATAAGAGAAATTTCTACAAAGGACCTGAGAAATGAAACCGCCATGCGAAACGAATGAAGATCTTATAGTATAGGACATGCCAAACTTAACAAATAACGTTGTCTTGTTGAATCGAGAGACTTTCTATCAGTCTCGTCGACTGGCATATCAAGCCTTCTCTTCCACATACACTCGCACATGCACTCATAAACACAGACATACACACGCATGCACTTTTACATACACATACACACACACACACGCGCGCTACCTCTCTTGTTTTCTCTTCTCTCCTTGTTCACATGAGACCAATATCTTCATTACTTCCCCCACTGAGTTCATTTAACCTTTGCCCTTTGATATCTCTGTTCTTTCGTTTGTCACTTTTAACTTCGCTTGTATTATTTCTTACATTATTTTTCATATATTTTTATATGTTTTCGTTATTACTTTTCCATATCTTTGTATGATGTAGATATGTTTATGGCTATATTTGTATTGTCATTAGTTCTTTTGTTTTTGTTTTGTTTTTGCTTTGTTTTTTTTTGTTTTTTATTATTAATACTTACTGTTTTCACCTTCACATTTATCCATTCCGAATTTCTTTCTCATACTTCTCTTGATAGGAGATACTTCACAATTTATTCATCTATTCATCTCTCTCTCTCTCTCTCTCTCTCTCT
>NC_068987.1:63323758-63324530 GCF_001194135.2 Octopus bimaculoides | reverse complement strand
CTCTCAAAAACAATCGCACATTCCACTATTTATACCCGCCATTTCGATCTTGTTTTTCTCAGTTATTATTTGAAATATTTTTCTTAATGATATTACAAACATTCGTTTATGTCTGTTTTCGCTGCTGTCATTCTCATCTTCTCCCCTGCTGCTTTCTTGATACCCTTAACATTTTTTTTTTTTTAGCCCCTTGTGCTTAATCAAAATATTTATCGATTTCTTCATTGATTTGATAATTGATTATTCTCATTACTCCACTGCTACACGAAGCGCTGTGTAGACGTACTTACATGTGGCTTTGCATAGGTAATGGTAGACACAGGTCATCTTAATAGCGTCATAGACCACTAGACCACCGGACAGAGCAAATCACTGGAGCCCAAACACACATAGATACGGGATTCGTAGAATAACACTGGGCTATCACACACAAGTGCGGAGTGGGGCGGAGTAACTACCCACCATGTTCATGCATAAATACAATACTTTTTCATCCAATGTTAAGACATCTTTCTGACGTCAGTTCAATTTAAGATAGTGGTCACAATCCTACAGTTATGTTATCTTGCAAAGTATGCAGTCATGAATTTAAAGAAACATTATAGGAATAAAAAGATTAGGTGCGAATATACAATTGTGTCTTTCCTTCTCACTCTCTCTCTCTCTCTCTCTCTCTCTCTCTCTCTCCCTCGCTCTTTCTTTCTTTCTTTCTCCCTCTCTCTCACACAAATACATACATACGTATATATGTGTATGTATATACATACATATA
>NC_068987.1:63322093-63322696 GCF_001194135.2 Octopus bimaculoides | reverse complement strand
CTCTCTCTCTCTCACTCTCTCTCTCTCTCTCTCTTTGCTCCTCTCTTCACTTTCTCTGTATTTTCTATCTCTTTTCCCATGCATGTATAGATAGATAGATAGATAGATAGATAGATAGATAGATAGATAGATAGCTAGATAGATAGCTAGATAGATAGATGGATATCAGTATGTATGTGTGCGTGTGTGTGTATGTGTGTGTGTGTGTCTGTGTCAGTGTGTGTGTGCGTGCGCGTACGTGATTATCGAAGCAGTAAGAAAATGTATCTTCGTGGACGAAATTGAAATAAATATTGAAATACTGTAGAAATTATATTTTGCTTCTAAACAGAGTTTATCCAGAATACATACATAGTGTAGATGCGTGTTTGCATGAACTTATGTTTTTTTTGCAGTGTATGAATATGTCTTTATGGAGGAAGAACGTAGGCGAGTATAGACAAAAGGACCACTCGGTTTTGTATGAATGAGTATATACAATATATACGTGGGTACATGCGTGTGTGTGTGTGTGTGTGTGTGTGTGTGTGTCTGTGTCTGTGTCTGTGTCTCTGTGTGTGCGCGCGCGTATATGTGCGTGTGTGAGTGTGCGTATGTGTCATA
>NC_068987.1:63320097-63321538 GCF_001194135.2 Octopus bimaculoides | reverse complement strand
GTGTGTGTGTGTGTGTGTGTGTGTGTGTGTGCGTGTGTGTGTGTGTGTGTGTGTTTGTCCCGTCACCATCGCTTGACAACCGATAGTGGTGCGTTTATGTTCCCGTAAGCTAGCGGTTCGGCAAAAGACACTGATAGAATAAGTATTAGGCTTACAAATAAGTCCTGGGGTCGATTTCATCGACTAAAAAAGCGCTTTAAGGTGGTGCTTCAGCATGGCCGCAGTCTAATGACTGAAACATCTAAAAGAATGTATATATACATATGTATATACATAACTTTAATCGTTTATTTGCCTCAGTCATTTGATTGCGGCCATGTTGGAGTACCGCCTTGAAGGGCTTAGTCGAGCAAATATTTTATAAGTTTGTTATTTATTCCAAACATGTTGTCGAACTGCTAAGTCACGAGGACCTAACAAACCTGCCCCGATTCTCAATGGGTGGTGTAGGACAATCGCAAGACAAATACACACACTAAGATATATACATATTTATACACACTAACAGAAATACATGCATATATACATACATACGACGGGTTTCTTTCGGTTTTCGTCTACCAAATCCACTCCCAAGACTTTGATGGGCCCGGAGCTATAGTAAGAAACACTTGCCCAAAGTACCACGAAGTAGGACTGAACCTGGAATCATACTGTGGAGAGGTAAACTCCTTACCTCACAGCCAAGCCTGCGCCTATATATACAGGTGTGCTTGTACGAGTGTGTGCGTGTGTGTTTTTATGTATTTGTGTGCGTATGTGTGCTTGTGTGTGTAGATTAGTCATAGGGTAAGATAGAGCCCATGTCCCTTCTCTAACCTTAAAAATGTTGAAAGCGAAGGAAAACACTTTTTAAAGGTGTCCTGAAACAATAGAGTAGTTGCAAATGCTTACAACACGGTGGATTATATTGAGTGCCGATAAGGGCCAGGCAGTGGTGTTAAGCCGGACTACAGATTAAGTCTCCTGTTTATGTGCATGTATGTGTGTGTTCGTGTGTTTAGTGTAAGTATATGCATGCGTATGCATGTTTATACACATCTATATGCAAACATATGTGGGTATATTAATATGTGGGTATATTGATATGTGTGTATATATATATATGTATATATGAGACCAAAGTGTACGTACACCACCATATTTCATATATAAAAAATACAAAAATGGGACAAGAACGCAAAACATCCAGACAGTTAGGTGATACAAAAGAGGCACAACAAAACATCCAGACAGATGATCCAAGGAAAACAAAGTTTTCTATCCTCAATCGAGTTCCAGATTTTCTTTTGCAAAGAAAATCTGGAACTTGACTGAGGATAGAAAACTTCGAATAACCCGACCTCGTCGTTTTCCTTAGATCGTCTGTCTGTTTTGCGTTCTTGTACCGTTTTGGATTTTATATATATAAGTATGTGTATATATATATATATATATATAT